>NC_064639.1:350060403-350366942 GCF_023864345.2 Schistocerca serialis cubense
GCCAGTTGGGAGTTGCAATGTGGTACTAGTGCAGTCGGGTTGGAGCAGTGAGGTCTGCGTCGACATGGCTTACCCGACCATTGCCACTACTCATCACTTGAGCTGGGTCACGGTCTTTGTGGATCGTCGGTCAGTCATCCTACTGGACGACGCGTTTTGGCCTGCTGATTGTTCATGAGTCAGCTGTGTGTGTGTGCATCAACTCCTGATGTGTCTTCGTGTGTTCTTAGTTACTTTTGGGTGTCGTTCAGGTCGTCGTGCAAATGTTTGTCAGGTTGTGTGTGTGGTTGGAGTTAGTTGCACTGATGACTATTTTAGATGTCGTCAGCATTCTGAGTGAGTTGGTCGGTTGTTGTGAACGAGGGAAGTTATCTCCATGTGATGCAGTTGGCTGGGTCCACTGGCGGTCCCTGTGCACTGCCAGAGCATGTGTGGAGCTGTTCGATCGCTATGAGCTTTGTGGTTCACCGACCCAGGACATCAAAGCTGAGTGCTGTTTTAAGTACCCAAGCCTTGTCCATTCATATTGTGGTTTGTTTCAGTGGTTCACTGTTGGGGAGGTTTGTACATATTTGATTGTGGGTAATTAGATCGGTAACATTTTGTATTTGAGTTCTTATGTGCCAATTGGTGGCACGCAAGTCGTTTGGTCGGTCGGTCCGTGCCTGTCCCTTGGTTGGGTTCTGATGGATCAAGTGTAGCTGGGCTCACCACCTGTTTCACCTAAGTGAAAAAGGGCAGATCGACCCCCTGGAGGCTTCTGAGTGCCTTTGTCTTTACTGTTTTTCCCACCGGTGTTTATTTATCTGTTTTCAGCTACCTAAAATTTAAAGCTTCTGGCTATTTTTTCGTTTTTCTTAAAAATTTTGCAAATTAATTATGGGCTTTCAGTCTTGTAACCTTATTCTTAAAATTTTCTTTCAAACTTAAACATTGCAGTCTTCTGCCTTTAAAAGATTATGGCAATATATTTTAAAATTTTGAAAGTTAATTGTGGCCTTCAGCCATTAGTATTGCACCTTGCAAATGTTTGTTCCAGCTGCTTTGCCTTGAGGCTTTCTACTTAGCTGTGATATGTGTTTTTTTTTTTTTGTTTTTTTTTCTTACTACACTACTGGTCATTAAAACTGCTACACCAAGAAGAAATGCAGATGATAAATGGGTATTCATTGAACAAATATAGTGTAATAGAACTGACATGTGATTACATTTTCACGCAATTTGGATGCATAGATCCTGAGAAATCATTACCCAGAACAACCACCTCTGGCCGTAAAAATGGCCTTGATATTGAGTAAAACAGAGCTTGGATGGTGTGTGCAGGTACAGCTGATACCACAGTTCATCATGAGTAGTGACTGGCGTATTGTGACGAGCCAGTCGCTCAGCCACCATTGACCAGACGTTTTCAATTGGTGAGAGATCTGGAGAATGTGCTGGCCAGGGCAGCCATCGAACATTTTCTGTATCCAGAAAGTCCCGTACAGGACCTGCAACATGCAGTTGTGCATTATCCTGCTGAAATGTAGGGTTTCATAGGGATTGAATGAAGAGTAGAGCCATAGGTTGTAAGAAATCTGAAATGTAATGTCCACTGTTCAAAACACCATCAATGCGAACAAGAGGTGACCCCAAACCATCACGCCAGGTGGTATGCCAGTATGGCGATGACGAATACATGCTTCCAGTGTGCTTTCACCACGATGTTGCCAAACACAGATGCGACCATCATGATGCTGTAAAGAGAACCAGGATTCATCCAAAAAAAATGACGTTTTGCCATTCGTGCACCCAGGTTTGTCGTTGAGTACACCATCGCAGGTGCTCCTGTCTGTGATGCAGTGTCAAGGGTAACTGCAGCCATGGTCTCCAAGCTGATAGTCCATGCTGCTGCAAACATTGTTGAACTGTTCGTACAGATGGTTGCTGTCTTGCAAACGTCCCCATCTGTTGACTCAGGGATCGAGACGTGGCTGCACGATCCATTACAGCCACACGGATAAGATGCCTGTCATCTCGACTGCTAGTGATACAAGGCTATTGGGATCCAGCACGGCATTCCATATTACCCTCCTGAAACCACATATTCCATATTGTGCAACTGTCATTGGATCTCGACCAACGCAAGCAGTAATGTTGCGATACTATAAACTGCAATCGCGGTAGGCTACAATCCGACCTTTATCAAAGTGGAAATGTGATAGTATGCATTTCTCCTCCTCACACTAGGCATCACAACAACGTTTCACCAGGCAATGCCAGTCAACTGCTGATTGTGTATGAGAAATCGGTTGGAAACTTTCTTCATGTCAGCACGTTGTAGGTGTCACCACCAGCGCCAACTCTGTGTGAATGTTCTGAAAAGCTAATCATTTGCATATCTCAGCATCTTCTTCCTGTTGGTTAAATTTCGCATCTGTAGCACATCATCTTCATGGTGTAGCAATTGTAATGGCCAGTAGTGTATTTTATTTGCCTTTTCTTAATTGCATTTTTATCTTGTTGATTTTTAAGGTCTCTTGTTTTTAAACATTGTGGCCTTTAAAAGTCTATAGTATTTTAAAATTTTGAAACTTAATTGTGGCCTTCAGCCATTAGTATTGCACCTTGCATCTGTTTGTTCTATCTGCTTTGCTTTGAGGCTTTCTACCTAGCTGTGATAGATGTTTTTTAAAAATTATTTTATTGCTATTTTAATTGGATTTTTTTATCTTGTTGTTTTTTAAGATTTTTTTGTTTGGAAACCTTCAGCCATGAAAGAGTTGCATTTGGTAAAGGTTCGGCTATGTGCTGCTTTGGTTGTAAATATGTTATTAAATCACAACAAATTACAATTAGAAGGTGAAACTGACCCCAACCTTATTTGGCCCTTTCCAAAATCCTAATTACCTGTTCTGCCTAGCAGGCAGGCTGTTTCAATAATATATTTTGATTTTCTTTAGTCTTTATAGTAAAGTTAGTGGCTATCTCTTTTGTGTTATTTTCTGAACATTCTTTCAGCATTTTTCTGTATAGAGTACCCCTCCCTGTTGCTCTATTGTTTTTCCCATTCACATGCAGTGGGCCAAATTACCTCTCATTTTTGCAGTACACTCATCATTTTCTCTAACCCTTATCCTCAATATCAACATCATGAATACATAAAGACAGGCATATGAATGTGCTTAAACATTAGTAATTAAATTTATTTTATTGATTAATGGAAAATCTCATATAAAGATGTGAAACAAATACTAACAAAGAGATAGAGGGGCTGGCCAGTTCTTACCACAGCTCAGTACAGCCGATAGATACACATAAAACAGAACTGAAAATTTACGTTCCTAGCTTTCGGAACAAATGTTCCTTCATCAGGGAGGAGAGAGGGGAAAGAAAGGGAATAAGGGAAAGGAGATTCAGTTACTCACAACCCAGGTTATGAAGCAACAGGGAAAGGAAAATAGGGAGGGTAGCAAGGATGGAGGCATGGTTGTCAGCTGACAGTTCATTGTTCACCACATTTGCTGGATCACCTAGCATGGGAACAATTTCAATTACTGATTTCTCTCAAAAGGAAACATGCCATTAGACTCACCAGGTTAAAATTGTAGTATGAATAATAAGGTTATACAAAACATTGTATGAATAGTAATTTGGCAGTTTTAGATATGCTAACATAAACATTGCTTGTTTGCTTGGAAACAGTCAAAAGATAAGAGAAAAAATTAGCTATTTAAAAAAAGTAGAATGGTAATGAATGGAGTAAGTCCATCTTGCTACATTTCATACTTCGCAATACATTTACTTGTTGATGGTTTTTTCACACAAAATATCCAATTTCAGCTGTACATCAGTCACAATGCAAGCAATAAAAAGAATTTGTGTGTAGAATTTGCCTCCTTTCACAGTATTCAGTGTGGAGTTATATGCTTGGTGCCATGGTATTCAACAAACTACCATTGTGTGTAAATTTCCCATTTAGTTCAAAATAGATTAAAAAATTCATTAGTCATTCCTTCTACATATTATCTGAATATTTGTATTCAAAGCTTTAAAAGTTTTGACTGTTAAGTGGCAAGTTGCAGAGATTATTATTAAGCTGCATGATGAGGAGAAAGTTATCATTAACAGTTCTCTGTTGTTATAGATGTAGTTAACTTTTTTGAAAAATACCAGAGTAATGAAGTAATTACTAAGCTAAAATAGCAATTATTTAATATAACTGGAAAGGAGCAGTTTTTTCAGAATAATTGCTTTCTTCTAATTTACTTGTTAAATTTAGTTGTTGTAACAAAGTATAAGTATAATTTATTGTTAATACAGTGTAAAAATTAAATTTCTGTATTTTTTTCTTTTTTATGTATAATTTACCTCATTCCACCTCATTACAACTAAAATCTCTTTCTTTTTGACTGCTTCTATGTTGTCTTTCATATGTTTACCTTGTGCATTCTGTTTGTTAAAAAAGTTTTGAGTTCGTGCTGATATAATTTCATAGGACAGTTACCCCAGAAAATCTAATATTGTTGAATATGAGTGTAAAAAAATAACTGTATTTTCAGTCAAGAGTCTGGAGAAACAGCTGTGCCACCTAGTGAGTCTGTGGCATCAGTGCAAAGTATGGATGAACAGATATCAGAGGAATCTCACCCTGGTAGTTCACAGCATGTTGAAACACAGCCCACCCCTGAACAAAAGCCCATGAAATGTGAGTGATTACAGCAAAGCATTAGCTGTCACCTGTGTAATATAGTTACGTAACTGTATATCTTCTGATTAAAGATGGACAAATTTGTTAAGTCATTAGAGTTTCATTGTAGAATACTAGACTTAGTATCGTTTTGTGCTACAACTCTAGAACTATTTAATTTCTGTACACAAATCTGTTTACAGCATCACCTCCTACTGTTGAGGAGATGGCATTACAAAAGGATAGAACAATGGATTGCGTATTAACACATCATGTGAAAATAAATCCAGTGTATGTTCTGAAAGCCCTTAGAGAATTTATAAGTGATTTTAGCAGCAAAAGACAACAGTAAGTTTATTAAAAAAATTTAATATGGATACCAGGTGATACTAGCAAACAATAATGTTCATCTTATATTTTGTTTCAGAACATATGTTAATCTTGAGTCACGTTTATCAAGGAAAAGAGATACTGTGTCAAGGCTCTTGTCAACAGATGATGTAACAGCATATTGGAAGAAGTTTGAAAACATTTTTTCTCCAAAAGCAATACAGTTATGGGACTGTTTATACACAGGGCTGCAAAAATATCATTGTGTATTGAAAGGTAAAGTTATTAAAAATTCAACTACTCAGTTTGACATACTTTATTGAGCTTCCCATCGGGTGAACTTCAGTGATGTTTTACACACTTATTTGGAAGGCACAGTAAAAAGCTTTTTTAATTGTTTTCCAACTTGTTTCAATCACTGATTTTCTCTCTCTCTCTCTCTCTCTCTCTCTCTCTCTCTCTCTTGTCCTTGTTGTTGAATGGTTTTGTGTTTATTAATTCATAGCTGTAGAAAACATTGTATCAAATTTGCATACCACAAAAAATGGCTATGTGTAGCAATCTGTATTTCTAACTCCAAAATAAAGCAACATTTTTTTTTTTAAATTTGGATATATTTACAACAGTTAATTACTAAACAAAAAATCTGATAGCAGAGAAAAAGAATATAATATTCAAATATATAATAATTCCCACAAAATACTATAATTATTTGAATGAGGAATATATCACAGTTGTTGATTGGCTACTAAAAATAAAGAAATGCTTGTAGCTTCACTGGGCTTCTGTGGTTGCAAAATAAGATTTTGAAGGTAATGTTGCATCAGTCAGTATGTAAGCAGCAAGTATCTGAAATGAACAATCTTATTGCACCACTCACCAGTTGTGAGGTACATTCTGTCATTTGCTTCCAGCTACTGGAGGGAATCAACAACATTGAAATTCATTGTCAATAGTGATGTGGGTATGAGAATGGGGTGTTGTGAGGGAGCTGTTCAGAAAATTCATGGTTGGCCACACAGATATGCATGATGAAAGTCGTTGAGAAGATATTCATATGTGACTTATGAACTTATGCAACATGTTAATGAACTTGTGCATGCGAGATGTTGATTCACAATTTCTGAATTTTCTGAAGATGTGCTTCAGGTGTCAAGTGCAACCCTCTTTAACACTGTCACAGAGAGGTTACATTACCACAAGCTTTGTGTTAGATGCACCTCGAAATGTCTTACAGATGCTCATAAGACAGAAAGAATAGGTTTGGCTTTGGCATTCCTTCAGCACAGTCATGAAGAGAGTGTGGAATTCTGAACAGTATTGTGACAGAATGATGCATGGGTGCTATAAGTGATGTCTGAAACTAAAGAACAGTCCAAACAGAGGATCCACACTCATTTTCCCAATAACCCACAAAAATTCAAGCGGATGCTGTCAAACAGCAAAATGAAGGTTACAGTTTATTTGAATTGCAAAGGAAATTTCACAGCAGATTTCATGAGAGTAACATGCGAGAATACTGCAACATCACAAGTTTATTGTGATACTCTTACAAAACTTTGAAGTTTAATCCAAAACAAACTGCCTGCCTGGGATTATTACCAAATCAATCATTCTCCTTATCATGGCCCTATACTGTGAACTGAACAAAGGAAATACCAACTTTTTGACCGGGAAATTTCTCAACATCCTTCCCTTAGTCTGGACATGGCATTAAGCAGCTTTCACCTCTTCCTTAACATGAAGGCTTGGGTGGTTTCAAAGCTGATCTCAACTGGCTGAAACACCATCTAGCACCATACTTCAATGAAATTCTGGGAATCGTGTCCCTCACTGAACATGATAGGCAGATACCACAGGTTTGCTAGATGTGGAGGGTAAAACAAATAGTTAAAGCATGGGAACAATGTAACAGAGACATCCAAATGCTAAACAGCCCCTTTATTGGAAAGGTAACAGGCACAATTAATAGAGAATGCATTGGGTGGGGAATCAGTTTACACAGTTTTTTTAGGCAACATGAGAAACATCTTAAAATGTTTTTAAGATATGTTAAATGGGGCTAATCTGACACAGTGGTAAAGGAAATATGCAAATACAAATAAATGAACTTAGAGGTACCATGAGTGTATCTAATCTAACACTGTGGTCAAAGCAAAATATAATCACAAATAAACAAACCTGAGGTACTGTGGGTGAGGCTAATCTAACACATTTGGGAATTTTGGTTTTTAATGGATGCATGTGTGGCACTGTACTGGTTGTATAGTTCAGAAAAAGAGGTCGGATCGTGATACTTTCACTGTAATTTAATGAGCTTGATGAGGTGGATACTCCGCACTCAGGACATGAGACAGTGAGGTCGGTGCTGAATAATGTTGCCCTGAGGTATTGTACCAATCTCACCCCCTAGTTCTCCTTGGTCATGGGAGCCAGCAGGGCTGTCTGCTTTATAGACACAAAAAATGAGCTTGTCATTGATGTCTTCATCGGTTGTGTGTCTATCTCGTAACCCTACAGAAGCCATTAAGTTCTGATAATGAAATAACTTAAACATAAACTTAACACCAAATAAGCATTTAATAGCTGCAACCATCATGTGGAGTATTTGGTGTCAGAGTGGTAAGTGCCAGTTGGAAATACTTTCTGTAGCATGCTTTAGCAGAAAACCCCAGAGCTGCAGGAAAGAGGCATGTGGCAGACAAAACTCTTGTCCTTGGATGCATACAGTTTGCAATGCATCTTTCTTCTGTCTGGTGACAGGTCATCTGCTGTAGCACAAGATCGTCTGATAAGGAATATGTGTGGTGGACATGAATGCATAAAAGTGCGTTGCAACAAAGTGATAATGAAGCTGGAGTCAAAGTATGACAAATGTTTGAATTTGGATGGTGACTATATTGAAAAGTAATGTCAACATGTAACAACAGATTGAATACAAAACAAATTTTCTGTTTTTCTTTTTTAATAGCCAATTGGAGGTTAATTTATGAATAGCCTTCATATATTCAAATTTCTACATTTTCATCGACATCCATACTCCACAAACCACTATGAAGTGCATAGTGGAGAAAATTCCCATTGACCCCATATTAGGCTTTGTTCCTGTTCTATTTGAGTACGGAGCTGGGAAGAATGACTGCTTAAATGTGTCTGTGCATCTGTAAATAATCCAATCTCGTATGCCTGATCCTTGCAGAAGTAATCCATTGGAGGCTGTAATATATTCTTAGATTTCTCACTTAATACTGCTTTCTGCTGAAATATTTCTGTTTGTTGATAACAGTAGCTTGCTAGTAAAGGATATTGAGTTCAATGTGGGCAGTTTATCAAGTAGTGCAGTTCGAGACATGTGTTCATTGCTTTTAGAAAATAAATTGATGCTAAATCACAGTAAGACTCAATTTTTACTATTTCTAACACACAATACAACTAAACTGACATTTTGGTTGCTTATAATGTGCATATGATTCATGAGTCTGAACAATTCATATTCCTAGGTGTTCAAATACACTATGTGATCAAAAGTATCCAGACACCTGGCTGAAAATGACTTACAAATTCATTGCACACTCCATTGGTAATGTTGGAATTCAATAAGGTTTTGGCCCACACTTAGTCTTGATGACAGCTTCCACTCTCACAGACGTACGTTCAATCAGGTGCTGGAAGGTTTCTTGGGGAATGGCAGCCCATTCTTCACAGAGTGCTGCACTGAGGAGAGGTATTGATGTTGGCCTGGCATGAAGGCAGCATTCCAAAACATCCCAAAGGTGTTCTATAGGATTCAGGTCAGGACTCTGTGCAGGCCAGTCCATTACACCACTCCACCACAAGCCGTGCATCACGAACAGGTGATCGATCATATTGAAAGATGCAGTCGCCATCCCCGAATTGCTCTTCAACAGTGGGAAGCAAGAAGGTGATTCAAACATCTATGTAGCCATGTGCTGTGATAGTGCCATGCAAAACAGCAAGTGGTGCAAGCCACCGCCATGAAAAACATAACCACACCATAACACCGCTGCCTCAGAATTTTATTGTTGGCACTACACATGCCGGCAGATGATTTTCACTGGGCATTCACCATACTCACACCCTGCCATCAGAATGCCACATTGTGTGCCATGATTCATCACTTCACCCATATTTCCACTGTTCAGTTGTTCAATGTTTACACTCCTTACACCAAGCAAAGCATCGTTTGGTATTTACCAGTGTGATGTGTGGCTTATGAACAGCTACTTGACCATGAAATCCAAGTTTTCTCACCTCTCGCTTACTGTCTTAGTACTTGCAGTGGATCCTGATGCAGTTTAGAATTCCTGTGTGATAGTCTGGATAGATGTCTGAGTGTCACACATCACAACCCTCTTCAACTGTTGGTGGTCTCTGTCAATCAACAGACGAGATCGGCCTGTATGCTTTTGTGCTGTACATGTCCCTTCACGTTTCCACTTCAATATCACATCAGAAACAGTGGACCTACGGATAATTAGGAGTGTGGAAAACTCACATACAGATGTATGACACAAATAACACCCAATTACCTGACCACGTTCAAAGTCCCCGAGTTCCGCAGAAAACCCCATTCTGCTCTCTCACGATGTCTAATGACTACTGAAGTGACTGATATGGATTACCTGGCAGTAGGTGGTGGCACAATGCACCTAATAGTAAAAAGGTATGTTTTTGGTGTGTCTGGATACTTTTGATCACATAGTGTAGATGGGAAGCTGTTGTGGAATGCCCATTTCAATTGAATGCTTCTATCTTTAACCTTAGAACACTAATTGCAATAGATGATAGTCCATCACAAAAAATATTGACCTCTTTTCAGTAGTCTGGGAGTTCTGACATTGGCCTCTCAATATACATTTTCTTTAATACCATATGTTGCTAACAATGTGAACTTATTCCCAATAATTAGCTGCTTTCAGAAAGTTAGTACAAAACAAAAATCCAACCTACATTTGTTCCACACCTCCTCAGCTCATATCTGTTCTGTTGGGAAGTTTCTGGTAAAAATGTAAGAAAATTCCTGTGTTAAAATTGTTGACAGTACTAATAAATACTCAACAGCTTTATGTTGGCATAGGATTTTTGAATATTTTATTTTATTTATTATTAATTTTTCTGTTGTGAATTTCATATGCTGACTCATTCCATGACCATGGAAATTTGTATCTCAGTTTGATTTTACTGAATTAGACATGAAAAATAAAATAAAAAATAAAAACTTAGATTATCTTGCATTTACATTTATTTCTCTATGCACTTCAAACTAACTTCAGTTTGCAAATTCACATAAAAAATATTTCCTTTTCACTTGTGATCAAAGTGTTTTATAGGCCTCCCACTTAGGGATTTTTACCCATACCTGATTTTATAGTTATTATTTGTCAAAAATTGTCTGATAGTCCAAGATTGTTTACCCGTACATCACACTCTTCGCAGTCCATTGCTGACACTGTAGTTACCCTGCTGCTAGTTTCATCTATGACATTTGTTTTTGCATGTATGTACCTACACCAAATTGTCTTATCTTTTGTTGTTGAGTATTTATCTAGAACTTCTGTGAATTTATTTAAAAAATATCCCCCCCCCCCTCCCCCCCACCACCACTAGTTGATAAAAACAAACAAATGATTAATTCCTTGTTGACAATAAGCTCCATTAAGTCAGTAGCTGATATTTCAAAGTGTTTGTTTCACTGATAGTATGAAGGTTATGTCTCAGTTTAAACAAAGTTCCTTTTCTGGTTTTAGTGCCTGATTCTCCAGTCTTCGAAACTGTCCTACAGGAAGAGTCTATCCTTTCATATGATTATAAAGTACACATTGGGTTTCTGTGTCCCTTCACCAATGCTCAGCTGCACAAACTGCAACATGGTTCAAAAATTGGAACTGAACTTCAAATTAGTGTATTTTATTTTTATTGACTGCATTGTCTGATGATGGATTGTTATGTCTGTGAAATGCCCAATGTTGCTTGTTCCAGTGGTGTCTTTTTCTTTAGGACATCCAGTAGGTGGCTTTTTGGTATGTCAGAGTCTATCTTATGAGTGCTTATTGCAGAGTGTTTGAAAGTGATGAAGAAATCCTTTACACTTGAGGTGCTGTTGTCGGGATTTATCCTAAAAGAGACCTACTTCTCCTACCTATCACAACCAGTATTTAATCATGCATGGCCTTAGTCTCACCCACTATACTTTCACTACATATCTCTTCCAATTTTTCATTTCCAGTCCATTTGAGGGTAGTTTATATTTAATGAACCTCAGCTGTCAAAAGTTGCAACTTATACTACAAATCCGGAACACTTTTGGTTTGCTGATCACATCATACTGTTTGCACATAAACTTCAGCAATGAGTGGAATAGAAAATTTGAAAGTAGCCCTGATAATTATTTCTTTTAACGTCAAAATAAAGAATAAAAAACTGAGAAAAAATAGTACAAATTAACAGTAAGGTCATGAACCAATTGGCAGTTTTTGTGATTATGGTAGTTTGTAATTATTAACTTTTTTATCTATTTACTCCCTAACAGTGTACATTTCCCACCCCTCCCCCCAAAATCCACATGTCACACACACACACACACACACACACACACACACACACACACACACACACACACATAATTAAACACAATATTGTTTCACAGGTAAGGCTACTTTAGTTATTAACAAGGTTACCTATAAATACAATCATTTTACTTAGATGTACATAGATAATTTCCCCTTTATGTTTGCATACATATATTTTTCAATATTGTAGAAGACGTGTTATTAAAAAAGTGCTTCAGTTCTAATGTGAATTTATGAAATTATTTAATTTTCTTTGCTTTAACTTCAAAATCAGTAAGTCCTGGCTGATTAAATCAAATGCCATGAACAAATTTAAGAATATCCCACAGTTTAATTTATTTCTCTCATAGGTATTTAGAACCATTTTTATGAAATGGAAGACCAGTGTTTCTGTTTATCCATTCTTTAATAAACGATTATTTGAAAGAAACCCATAAATGACCCCAGAAGTGAAAACCAGGCAGAGCTAAACAACAAAAGTATTCTGTGGGTATATCAAGGTGTGGCTCATAATCTCATAATTAAGGCTCTGCAACAGAATAGCCTAAATGAAACATTTAAGTATATTGCACAATAATGGATTACAGAACAAAAATTATCAGGGTACATTTTCCCCCATACAGATTTAAGTAATGACACTCAATGTTTACGGAAATGTTGATACTTGGTGATGATGTCAAACAGATAGTAGTTACACATAAGGCTTTGCCCTAAAATGCCAGTTAGCTCCATGTTGCACAGATGTGGGGACATGGCTTCTATAAAGTATAGCCTCCCAAAGGCCCCGTTTGTTCATATTTTAATAAAAAGCAGTCCAGATTCCAATAAGTTCTTATTTTTAATTCTGGATACTATTTTCAGTCTAGAAGACCGCCCTCAGACCAAGGTGAAATCATGAACACTACAGATTCAACTCACATGAAACATATTAAATGTTTTAAGTCTTGAACTGAAAAACATTAAGCACACAGTGAAACTAACATTGCTTTCAGTAAAGATCATTCCAAAATGCATTATTTTTTAGTAATACACATCACCAAGAATGCCAGTAAAAACACAATCATTTTAATGCTAAAAACAAAACACATTCATAACATCATCCTTGTACATAGCTTGGTAAGTATCAATTGGACATACAAGGACCTGTGACAGAGTGAAGTTAGCTAGGGCATAAATTATAATAGAATGGGACAGAAGCTACTCCACTTCAAGTTCAAATGGAATGACATGTGATTTTTCCATGTGGTGGTGCTGGGTGGCAGCTGCACACACCACTCTTGATGCATGACTGTCAGCGTTGTCTGAAAGTGCCACCTCCTGGTGACCAAGCTTACTCACTGTGTGCCACAGTAGGCTTAGTGAATAACACATGATGGGCTGGTGCCTTGCACACTGTTGGACTTTGATAGATGGAGAAGTGCCAGCACAACTGAAACTGCAGGTTACTAAAACTCTTTATTTTTATTTAGTGTGCCTGTAAACCAGTGGCACCCTCATTTCCCTCCCCTTGTAACACAAGCCAGCTCTTGGTGCTCAGGAAGCTGTGTCCATGTCTTCTGTAGACTACTAGTGAACACACTCTGTTGTGCAAATAGCTCCCTGTCGGCTTGCATGGGAGAATAGGGCCGAAAGTGATGCAGACAGTGACAGCATCACTGTGGGCAGATGCCTGCAGGTGGAACACTGGCTGCTGGCAGTGCCAATGCTGGAACTGACTCCAGCAGAAGTGGCAGCACCGCCATGTAGCACCATCCATGCTCAGTTCCTGATGAACTTCTGGATGTCTGGAAACAATCAAGGACCAAAGGAAGGGCCATCAAGGTTGGATGTGAAGAAGGAGTACTGGATACTGGAAGATCAGACGACCTCGTAGATGTGTGAGGTGGTGGTGGGGCTGGGCCTCCACATGGGAGAGAAGTCATTTGTGGTGGTCGGTCACCAGCCGCTCTTCCATTTGCTATGTGAAGACGTGCTGACCATGTAGGCTGCAGATGACTGCCAGCATCCAACACTCATGGTGACCAAATGTATGAACACAAACAGGAGTCCAGGTGTGCAGTTCATTGTTAGAGGGCCTTGGGAGGTCTCAGTGTAGAAAGCAGGAGATTCAGCACTGGGCATGGCTGGTGACCATGCAGTAGCCCTGCCACGCACGCTCTTCTCAATATGGGGGTGGACCTGTAGGAACTAAGAAAGCACGTGAGAGCCTCTCCCATGGGGAAATCATCAATACACTTCTTCATTTGCATCTTAAAACTGTGGATGAGGCATTCTACCTCCCTATTCAATTGAGGTAGAAATGAGGGTGTATGACCGTGGCGAATACCATGGTGTGCAAAAAATTGTGAAGAGTCTGAATGATGGATTGTGAACTACTATCAGTTACTGTGGTGCGGGGAAGAGAATAGCTGAGTGAGGGCGCACACCTTTGCCTCTGCTGTGGTGGAGTGGCAGTTGATGACATATGGAAACTGAGAGTAAGTGTTGATGACTGCCAACCAATCTGGATCTAACAAGGAGCTGGCAACATTGATATGGACATGCTCCCAAGTCTGTGATCGCTCAGTCAGGCTATGGTGAATAACATTGCTGGGGAGTGGCCTGATGACTTGACTTGAATGTTTAGAACAAGCAGTAATGAAATGTTCAATCTCGTGAGCAATTACAGGGCAGTATATATGGTGGCGAGCCAGCATCTTTGTGTATGAGGTGCTCCCAATGATTCTGATGCAGAAGATGAAGGATGTTGTGCTGGAGAGATGCTGCAATGACCACCATGGAACAGCATTTTCTGTGGACAACAATATAATGCCACTGACAAGAGTAAGTGTGTGCCATATCAGAAAATGACTATGGGTAGGACCTGATGCACAAGTGTAAGGTCACTCAGGCTATCTTTGTTGAACATAGTGTCACACTTGATAGAGAACACAGTTGGCAGCAACAGCTTGAGCAATGGGAGAACTGGCAATAGGTAATCCACCCGCTGTCCACCAAGTTTCTTCGTTGAGATAAAAACCTAGTACTTCTTCCTGATTGGAACCAGGGTCAAATCCCATCAGTAAACATGAAAGAGCATCTACATTTGAATGCTGAATCATTGGTTAGAAATGGGTCTTGTAATTATATCTACTAAGGAACAGGGCTATCTTGTCCAGTGAGTGTTTCATGGGTCTAAAGAGAGACACTAACAGCTCGTTATCAGTCACCAAATAAACTTAACACTGTAGAGAAACACATGAAACTTCTTAATAACATAAATAATAACAAGAGCCTCTGTCTCTGTCTATTCAATAGTAATTCTTCTGTGGATCATAAAGCATTTTCACACAAAATCAATGGGCTGTTCTGAACCACCTGCACATTGTTGTGACAACACAGCCTCCACACCATATTGAAATGCATCCTTTGAAAGTGCAAGTTAGAGCCTGGGCTGATAGGTGGCCGAGTACAGAGGAGAACACAAACCATCCTTCATTGTCTTGAATGCATGGTCACAGGTGGATATCCATTCAACCACTGTATCTTTCTTAAGCATTTGATTTGGAGGATAGGCAACTGAAGCTGGCTGTGGAAGGAACTTATGGTAATACACAACTTTGTCTAAGAATGCTTTTTCACATACATAGGGTGCCAAAAGGCCACAATAGCCACTATGTGACTGTTTGTTAGCTGAAACCACCAACAAGAAATATTTTGTCCCGGGTATTCTATAGAGGATTGGAAGAAACTTGACTTTTCCAAATTGCACTTGAGATCAGCATCACTCAAGGTCTGAAACAAAAGACAAAGGTTACAAAGATAGTCCTCAGTGATGGGACCAGAAATGACAATGTTGTTGAGGTAATTGATACAGAAAGGAATCCATTGGGTAGGTTGCATCAAATAGCATTGAAAAATGGCCAGCACATTTGCAATGCCAAAAACCAATTGGTTGTACCTGTAGAGCTGTATGGGATATTAACAACAAGAAGCTGATCTCATTCTAACAAATTCAGTTTTGAAAGATATTGTCCAAATGCCAAATTTGTCTTAAAGTTCATGCAGGCAAAGATTGGGGTGTGTATCAACCATGGACTACAAATTAACCATTTCCTTAAAGTCTCCACAAACAAGGAGTTTGCTCATCAGTTTCTTGTCAGTGTGTCCCATTGATTGGATGAAACAGTTTCCATGATGCCTAAAGCTATCAGCCTGTCTAATTTCTTCCTTCACTTGAGCACAATGTGCATGTGGTACAGAACTGGCACAGAAAAAATGGGGTTGCACCATAGATTTGAGAGTGATGTGCACTACATAATCAGTAGCTTTGATGAGTCCCATTAAGAAAAAGGCAGAATATTCCTTGCACAAATCATAGAGCTCTTGTTAAGGCACAAAATCTGACATAAAATGAATGGAATTGGAGACTGTAAATACAAAAGCCCTTGAAGCATCCAAACCAATAAAATCACATGCAGTGTCCACCACCAGAAATGTCACTGTTCAAACCACCACCTTGTATGTTCTTTCCACAGTAAACTGGCCAAGAATAGAAATCTGCTGCTGTCTATTGTAACTGACAAGACAGCATTATGTAGCCAACAGTGGTGTAGAACCAGGATGGAGATAAGTATTAAAATTCAATAGCGAGGTCACTGTGTGCATACCAATTTGGAGTCATAAGGGGTCCCATTAACATGCACACAGATGAACAGTTCATTAGTAACAGTTGTAATATCTTTACATACTTGACTAACAACACTAATGTCCGTAGGTTGAGATGTGAGAGGCACAGTGGAAGTTGAGCGATTATAGCACTTAGATGCAACATGACCTTTCTTATTACACACATGGCACAATATTCAACATTGTGATCAAGCCAGTCAGTCATGCAGCACAAACAAGGAGGACAGGGGCTTGTGGAAATTTTTCCACCTCAATCAGATTTTTGTGAAGCGTGGCTGCTGAAAATGCTGCATTGCCATAACATCCATGTGTGTCTGAATCGACAGGGGCTATGTCAGCCCATGAATCTAATTGATGGTTGGTGATGCAAGAAACTTCAAATGCTCACACTGTCTTGATTACTTCTTCAAGAGAGAGATCTTGAAATTACAATTCCCTTTGATGAACTTCCATATCAGGGGTTGCCACATAGGTCAGGAGTCCACTACAGGCAGGAGTCTGCTACACAGGTAGCAAGGGCTATGTGGCATGGGCTGGGCAGCTATTTAGGTTAGAGGATCTTGGGGAAATACAAAAGGGGCTTCAGTCACAAAGGGTGCAGATCGAACACAGGGGCCATCAATGTAACAGTCGTAAATTGTCGTAGCTGTGTAGGGAAAGTACCAGAGCTCCAAGCACTAGTTGAAAGCACTGATGCTCGAATCGTTATAGCCACTGAAAGCTGGCTAAAGCCATAGATAAATTCAGCCAAAGTTTTTGCAAAGAACACAATGGTATTCCGAAAGGATAGGCTAAACACAGTTGGCGGTGGCATGTTTGTTGCTGTGAGAAGTAGTTTATCTTGAAGCAAAATTGAAGCTGATAGTTCCTGTTACTTAGTATGGGCATAGGTCATTCTTGGCAACCAGAATAAAATAATAATTGGATCCTTTTATCGACTTCCCAACTCAGATGATACAATTGCTGAAGGGTTCAAAGAAAACTTGAGTTTAATATCAAATACACACCCAACTCATACAATTATAGTTGATGGTGACTTTGATGTTGGTGAAAATAAATGTTTAATTCCAGAGATACACATAAAACATCATCCAAAATTGTGCTAAACACATTCTCTGAAAATTATTTTGAGCAGCTAGTTCATGAGCCCAGACAAAGAGCTAACAGTTGTGAAAATACACTTGATTCCTTAGCAACAAATAATTATGAGTCAATAATGAGCATCAAAACAGATACAGGGATTAATGAACACATAGTTGTTGTAGCAAGATTGAATATTGTAGCCCCCAAATCCTCCAAAAATAAGCAAGAGCCCCACACTTAGCAATCATATACAACTGCTTGCTTGACAAAAGTTCCATACCCAAAGACTGGAAAGTTGCACAGGTCATCCAATATTCAAGAAAGGTAATAGGAGTTATTCACTAAATTATAGGTCCATATCATTAATGTTGATATGCAGCAGGATTTTGGAACTTACACTATGTCATCAAAAGTATCCACACACCTGGCTGAAAATGACACAAATTCGTGGCATCCTCCATTAATAATGCTGGAATTCAATATGATGTTGGCCCACACTTAGCCTTGATGACAGCTTCCACTCTTGCAGGCATACATTCAATCGGGTGCTGTAAGGTTTCTTGGGGAATGGGAGATCATTCTTCATGGAGTGCTGCACTGACGAGAGATATCGATGTTGGTCAGTGAGGCCCAGCACGAAGTCGGCATTCCAAACATCCCAAAGGTGTTCTATAGGATTCACGTCAGTACTCTGTGCAGGCCAGTCCTGTAGGCTTTTGTGCTGTATGTGTACCTTCACACATCCACTTCACTATCACTTTGGAAACAGTGGACCTAGAGATGCTTAGGAGTGTGGAAATGTCACATACAGACATATGGCACAAGTGAGACCCAACCATCTGACCACGTTCGAAGTCCATGAGTTCCACGGAGCACACCATTCTGCTCCTTCACGATGTCTAATGACTACTGAGGTCACTGATATGGAGTACCTGGCAGTAGGTGACAGCACAATGCGCTTAATATGAAAAAAGTATGTGTTTGGGTTTTTTTTGGGGGACATCTGGATACTTTTGATTACAAAGTGTATGTTGTGTTTGACCATTATGAATTACCTATTGACACACAGTCAACATGGATTTAGAAAACATCATTCTTGAGAATCACAACTAGCTCTTTACACACACGAAGTGCTGAGTGCTATTGTCAAGGGATTTCAAATTGATTGAGTATTTCTAGATTTCCAAAAGGCTTTTGACATTGTACCACACAAGCAGCTTGTAGTGAAATTGTGTGCTTATGGAATATCATCTCAGTTATGTGACCTGATTTGTGATTTCCTGTCAGAGAGATCACAGTTCATAGTAATTGACAGAAAGGCATCGAGTAAAACAGAAGTGATTTCTGGCATTCCCTGAGATAGTGTTATAGATCCTTTGCTGTTCCTTGTCTATATAAATGATTTAGGAGACAGTCTGAGCAGCTGTCTTAGGTTGTTTGCAGATAATGCTGTAATTTATCATCTAGTAAATACACCAGAAGATCAAAACAAATTGCAAAATGTTTTAGAAAAGATATCTGAATGTTCAGAACTTGGCAATTGACCCTACACAATGAAAAGTGTGAGGCCATCCACATTAATGCTAAAAGAAATCTGCTAAGCATTAGTTACACAATAAATCAGTCTAATCTAAAGGCCATAAATTCAACTAAATACCTAGGAATTACAATTATGAACAATTTAGATTTGAAAGAAAACACAGAAAATGTTGTGGGGAAGGCAAACCAAAGACTGTATTTTATTGGCAGAACACTTAGACGTTGCAACAAATCTACTAAAGAGACTGCCTATACTATCCTTGTCCATCCTCTTTTGGAGTACTGCTGTGTGGTCTGGGATCTTTATCAGATTAACGAAGTACATCGAGAAAGTTTAATGAATAGCAGCACGTTTTGTATTATCACGAAATTGGGGAGAAACTGTCATAGACGTGATACAGGATTTGGGATGGACACCATTAAAACAAAGGCTATTTTGTTGCGGCATAATCTTCTCACAAAATTTCAGTCACCAACTTTCTCCTCTAAATGGTGAAATATTTTGTGGATGCCAACCTACATAGGGAGAAATGATCATCATAATAAAATAAGAGAAATCAGAGCTCACACTGAAACATACAGGCGTTTGTTTTTTCTGTACTCCATTGAAGAGTGGAATAAAGGAGAATTATTGTGAAATTGGTTCAATGAACCTCTGCCAAGCATTTAAGTGTGATTTGCAGAGTATCTGTGTAGATGTAAACATAGATAACATCTCTGACCATAATATCGTCATTTATTCCTAATATTTAGCAGTAAGAAAACAACACCAGTGACTTAACTCAAGTAATTTCACAGCCAAAGTGTGACAGGATTGATGGGGTCACCTTCTGCACTGATAAAACTTAACTCTCACAGAAATCATGTGAGCATGCATGTGAATAAGAATTCACCAAACAACACATTTTGTCAAATGACAAGAGACACAGGATCCTGAAGAGGGGCTAACATCCCTAACAAATTATATATTTGCAGGGAGCTCCATGACAAAAAAAGATCTTTATTAGAGTCGGCAGGCTTCATGCCTGTGAATTGTCGCTGTAGGCATTTTTCACATGATTGTAGCTTTTTTGTAAGCAGGGAATGGAGGTGGGTAGCCTAGCAAAGTTTCACGCCTTTTTAACACACCTATCAACACCCTGTACAGCATGGCCATGTGTTCCTGTTGCTGCATTTCCAAGCACTGCTGGTTTTCCACTTGCTGCTGTAATAATCTCTGCAGAATGACCTGCAAGTGTACACTGGTTGACATTGCCACAGTTTTGAATCAAACACATGAAGAATGGGTCTTATTCATCACCATTTATGTAGTAACACACACAATTGAGAAAGCCACAACCACTGTAATGCCAACACCAAAAACGTGTTCAATATATTGTCCTTGTACATAGCTGTGTTGGTACCAGTTTGACATACAATGATGTATGAGCAGAGTCATGTTAGCTACAGAATAAGCCATTACAGAATGAGAAAGAAGCTGGTCCACTAATGACATGTGATGTTTCCTTCTGGTGGCTTTGGGCAGCAGCCACACACACTGCTCCTCATGTACTGCTCTCAGCACTGTCTAAAAATGGCACCTTCTGGCAGCTGAAGTTCGCTACAGTGAGCCAGCATGGGCTGATTGAATAACACATGAAGGGTTGGAACCTCACATCCTACTGAACATTGATGAACAGTGTGGTGTTGGTGGGATGGGGTAACCATGGGTTATCACAATTTTTGTATAATGTGTTGTAATAAAATATCAGGAAATATCAACTCAATAACTGAAATCCTATTAAGTAACAAAACTGTAAAGCAGGATCTGCCACAGGGCTCAGTATTGGGACCCGTACTTTTCCTCCTGCATATTAATGACTTGAGCCTGAATGTAGATGCACACAAAACAATATTTGCTGATGACACAACTGTACTCCTCAAAGGGAAGAATACAGAGGCTGTGCAAAAAGATGTGAACTTGGCCACTGAACAACTCAGCAACTGGGCTAAAATCAACAGATTAACTATCAGCACCAAAAAGACAGCTTCCATAAACTTTCAAACAACACAAAAAGCCACCTGTCACTGAAAATAACCAGCCAATAGATACCGACACTGTTTTCAAATTATTGGGTCTGTTGGTTCAAGATAACCTGAAATGGAATATACATACAGGAAAAGTAAATGCCAGAATTAGTACTGGCTGTTATGCATTGAGTGTACTGAAATCATGTGCTAGCCTGAAAGCATTAACCAGCGTGTACTACACTTACATACAAGCCCACCTAAAATATGATGTGATATTCTGGGGAAATTCTCCAACTGCCCTGTGCACGTTCAAAATCCAGAAGAGAGCAATGAGGATTATTACTAGGAGCAAACCCAGAGACTCCTGCAAACCCATCTTCAGAAAGTTGGAAATCCTTACACTGCCTTGCCTATACATTCTCGAGACTCTAAAATTTTTCAGAAGCCACATAGTGCCAACTGACTCTAGAGTTGTAAAAAATAATGAAATACATAAACTCAACACCAGAAAAAACTCAAATCTGCATGTTTTTCATACAAACACTCAACTGTGTGAAAAGGGAGCTTTCCACATGGGCCTCCAACTGTTAACAATCTTCCCACTAGTATTAAGTCCATCGAAGACAACATAAAATTTAGCAAAGCTGTGCAGTCATATTTGTTGTGTCACTTTTTTTACTCTGTAAACGAATACTTAGAACAGTAATCTTGCTATCTGTGCTAAATTGAAAACATTGAGCAATATAATACATTAGGATACTATATGTTAACAATGCTAACTGATATTTTCCGACATCTGCAACACACTGTGAACCATCAGATCATATGGAATAAATAAATAAATCTTATCTTGCAGATAGCTTTTGATGTTGTTTAGTAGCTGATCTCAAGAAGGGAAGGAGATATAGTCTATAAACTTTTTAGAAAACCCTGGCAGCATAGTTCTGGTCAGTAAATGCCACAGATTGTCCCAGTATGGAAACCATCAAGCTGCACCTGCTGTGTTCTGTAACATTACCTGAGTCTTTGACTCTGTGGACAATAAAGTTTTATGAGGGGACTTAAAAAGTGATGGCATTAGTTGTACCCTTCTCTCACTGATGGAGGCTTACCTTTTTTGTAGAAAACAGGGAGTCACATTTACAACTTGCACTATATGAAACAAACCTACTTCTTAATGTAGTGATACAACAGTGAAGAGCCAGGTAAGAATGTTCATGTTCCTAATTTACATAAATAATTTTGCAGTGACTGAAAAACTACTCAAAAACTGTAATATTTGCTAATGAAACAAGCACACTGATCAAGAGTCCAAATTACCCATACTAGACTTAATATAGATGATAGTTGAACAGGCATACAACAGATTCAAAGCAAATCATTTGTATGCATTTGCATATGTATTCATTTCTCAATCACAGACAAGCACTATGTATGACTTATTATTTGCCCATGTGATCAGCTTAACAATTTGCTAAGATAACCATCCAGCGATCTTTCAGTATATATAGAGGTGTTTTATTGCTTAACCTAAATTTACAATCTGTAGCAGCAAGAAACACAATTACCAATATGCTGGCAAAAAGTCATTTTCTTCCCAGTTTCAAAACATCTTTGGTTTATTTTCAGAACGTCATCGATTGAACGTAGAAACTCAGCAACTCCAACACCAGAACACAGAGTTGCGGAGGCTCCTGCGAGGTTACATACTGTCACCGGTTGGTAATGTGCATTATGAAACTTGCAAGTACACCTTAATAATGCATATAATATATCACCAGTGAAGAAACAATACCACATAACTGACTTCCAATTTTTCAGATTTTTTGTCAGTTGCCATACTTGTCTCAGTGAACTTGCTATTACCATGGGAACGATAAATTTCCAGTTGTTTACAATGAAAATATAGCTGAAAGAATATTTTGTAAGAACAAGGTAAAAAAAAGTTGTAATTGCTGCATACCAGCAAAAGAATAAAAGCTAGTGTAACTGGAGTGTCAGAAGCTCCGTGACAATGTTTGCAGGTGATTCACTGTTGTTTAAAGGGAGGTTTCAGTGCCAGTGTGGGATATCAGAGGTTACGTGGCAATGTTTGCAGGTGATTCACTACTGTTTATAGGGAGGTTTCAATGCCAGAATTCTGTATCAAAGTGCTGGAAATCATACAGAGGATTGAAAATTGGAGCAATGACTGGCTGGTGTCAATCTACATATTCATGGTTGGTTGGTTGGTTTGGGGAAGGAGACCAGACAGCGAGGTCATCGGTCTCATCGGATTAGGGAAGGACGGGGAAGGAAGTCGGCCGTGCCCTTTGAAAGGAACCATCCCGGCAATTGCCTGGAGCGATTTAGGGAAATCACGGAAAACCTAAATCAGGATGGCCGGACGCGGGATTGAACCGTCGTCCTCCCGAATGCGAGTCCAGTGTCTAACCACTGCGCCACCTCGCTCGGTCTCTACATATTTATTGGCAAAAGTTTGTCGTGTAAAATACTGTTCCATTTCCATCAACCGAATTCTTGCCTCAAGAAGTACTTTCCAACATAGACAGGACCTTAACAAAAATGGCAATGTGCATCAGATGCACGCAGAGTCAGTTACTCACTATTGCTTCTTCAGTGGTAATATATGAGTTTGTAAAATGTTTATGACCAAAGAGACTTAATTGGAAAGGCTCCTATTCATATTTGTCATTCTTAATCAAAACAGCAACAAATTACTTTTTCTTTATATAAAGTGAGAGAATAATCTTGCCTATCAGCCAGTAACATCACTTTAACAATGTATCCGATCAGTCTCTTGTTGAGACTAACGCACAAAAATAATCATACAGGAATAGTGTAACCTGTTAAGCTGTTCCGCACTTATGAAAGTAATTAGAACCTTTTGCCTGTGGTGTTGCCTGCACATGAATAAGGCACATATACTCCACGCAACTCCTCCTCCAGGTTCTCTCTGTCAATCTCATCCCCCTATGTCTCTCTTTCCACCACCTTCTTCCATCACCTCTCCATGTATCTCTTCCTTTCCCTCTCTATTTATCTCCTCGTCCCTCTCTCTCTCTGCTCATTTCCGCTTTCATCTTCTTTCTGTCTGTCATCTCCTCCTCCCTCCTCATCACTCTGCCCATTTCTTCCCCCTTTTCATCCATTTCCTCCTTCCCCTCCCTCGTCCTCCTCCCCCTATCTCTGTCCTTCTCATCATCCCCCTGTCTGCACATCTCTGCCTCCCCCTCCCTCTGTTCATATCCTCATCCACCTGCTCTACATCCATCTCTTCCTTCCCCTCTCCCCCACCTCCTCCTCCCCCTCTCTCTGATTACCTCCTCCACCACCCTCTTTCTGTCCATCATTATCTCCTCCCCTCCTCCTCTCTCTTTCTC
The DNA here is from genome assembly GCF_023864345.2 of Schistocerca serialis cubense. NCBI lineage: Eukaryota > Metazoa > Arthropoda > Insecta > Orthoptera > Acrididae > Schistocerca > Schistocerca serialis. Next base: position 350,084,676 of record NC_064639.1, read on the forward strand.
TCCCTACCCATTTTCTCCTTCCTCCTCTTTCCAGCTATCTCCTTCACACTCCTGTCTCTGTCCATCACCTCCTCCCGCTCTGTCTACCCATATCCCCCTCCATCCTCTCTCTGTCCATCTCCTCCTCTCCCTCTCAGGTTATATCCTTCTCCCTCTCTCTCTCTCTCTCTTGCCACCTCCCCCCCCTCTTTCTGACTGTGTCCTTCATCCCCCCCCCCCTCTCTGTCCATTTCCTCCTCCCCTTGTCTGCTCTGTGTCCATTTCCTTCTCCCCCTCACTATCACCATCTCCTCTACCACCTCTCTCTGTTCATCTCCTATTCTCCTCTCTCAGGTCATCTCCTCCACCCCCTCTCCCCTTACATCATCTCCTGCTCCTCTCTGTCCATGTTCTCCTCACCCTATCTCTGTCCACCTCCTCCTCTCTATATTTCTGTCCATCTCCTCCTCCCCTCTCACTCCACCAATTTCCTCCTCCCCCGTCTTTATGGCCATCTCCCCCTCCCCTCTTTTTGTCTGTACACACTCCCCCTCTCTGTACATTACCTCCCCTCCCTTTCTGTCCATGTACTCCTCCCCTATCTCTGTTCATCTCTTCCTCCCCTCTCTCTGTTCATCTCCTCCATCCCCTCTCTCCTTACATCACCTCCTACTCCTCTCTGTCCATGTCCTCCTCCCCCTATCATTGTCCAACTCCTCCTCCCCATATTTCTGTCCATATCTTCCTCCCCTCTCACACTGCCAATCTCCTCCTCCCCCACTTTCTGGCTAACTCCTCCTCCCCTCTTTCTGTCTGTACCCACTCCCCCTCTCTGTACTTTACCTCCTTCCCCTCTCTGTACATGCACTCCTCCCTCATCTCTGTATATCTCCTCTTCCCATCTCACTCTGCCAGTCTACTCTTCCCCCTCTTTCTTTCTCTGCCTCCCCTCTTTCTGTCTGTATCACCCCTCCTCTCTGATCATCTCCTCCTCTCCCCCTCTATGCTCATTTTCTCCCTTCTTCTCTCAATCTGTCCCCTCCCCCCATCTCTATCCATATCCTCCTCCCCATATGTCTGACCATCTCCTCCTCCCTCCTCTCTCAGTAAATCTCCTCCTCTCTGTCTCTCTATCCATGCCCTCCTCCCCTACCTCTGTCTGTCTCCTCCTCCCCCTACCTGACCCCCTCTTCTTTTCTCTGTCTCTGTACTACTTCTCCCCCTGCATGATCATCCCCTTCTCTCTTTCTCTCTGTTCACTTCCCCCTCCCCCTCTCTGAACATCACTTCTACCCCCCTCTCTGTGTCTCATAGTCCACCTTACTCTCTCCATCTCTTCCTCCCCACCTCTATGTCCATCTCCTCCTCCCCTCATTGTGTCCATGCCCTCCTCCTCCCCTCTGACAATCTCCATCTCCCACCCCCTCTCTCTCTGTATATCTTCTCCCCATCTCCTTGTCCATCCCCTTCTCCCCCTCTCTTCCCTTTTCGTCCTCTCCCTGACCAATTCTCCCTCCCCATCCCTCTGATCACTTCCTCCTCCCCTGCCCTCTGTCCTTGCCCTCCTCCCAACTCTCTCTGTGGACTTCCTCCTCTCCCTGTCTTTCTGTCCATCTCCCCCTCCCCTTTTCTCTACCCAATTCAGCCTTCTCTTTCTCTCTCTCTTCAGCCTTGCCTATTCACATGCATAGTCCCAGAAATGCATCCCTATTCGACCCACACAATGTCCTGGTCATGCAGGGAAACCCAGACGTCAGGAGAAATGAACCCATTTAACCCCCACGACTACACATAGATACACACATAAATATGTTCACTTTTATATATGTAAATGATTTCCTAAAGAATCTTTTATAAGCAGTCTATAACAACATCTGTAAAACTTAAAATTCTGTATAATTTTTTCTCTTTTTGGAGTACACAGCTGATAATGGATATTTTATCTGTTTACAGCAGTTTGTGAAGATAGTTATGATTTTCATTACAAAATTACTTAACTCTAAAGTATATTGTGTGTCATTTGACATTAGTGTGCTAAAATTGTGATTTGTAGGAGAAAAAGCAATTGGTAATATTTAGTAGAGAATAGTGTTGTATTATACACTCCTGGAAATTGAAATAAGAACACCGTGAATTCATTGTCCAAGGAAGGGGAAACTTTATTGACACATTCCTGGGGTCAGATACATCACATGATCACACTGACAGAACCACAGGCACATAGACACAGGCAACAGAGCATGCACAATGTCGGCACTAGTACAGTGTATATCCACCTTTCGCAGCAATGCAGGCTGCTATTCTCCCATGGAGACGATCGTAGAGATGCTGGATGTAGTCCTGTGGAACGGCTTGCCATGCCATTTCCACCTGGCGCCTCAGTTGGACCAGCGTTCGTGCTGGACATGCAGACCGCGTGAGACGATGCTTCATCCAGTCCCAAACATGCTCAATGGGGGACAGATCCGGAGATCTTGCTGGCCAGGGTAGTTGACTTACACCTTCTAGAGCACGTTGGGTGGCACGGGATACATGCGGACGTGCATTGTCCTGTTGGAACAGCAAGTTCCCTTGCCGGTCTAGGAATGGTAGAACGATGGGTTCGATGACGGTTTGGATGTACCGTGCGCTATTCAGTGTCCCCTCGACGATCACCAGTGGTGTACGGCCAGTGTAGGAGATCGCTCCCCACACCATGATGCCGGGTGTTGGCCCTGTGTCGTATGCAGTCCTGATTGTGGCGCTCACCTGCACGGTGCCAAACACGCATACGACCATCATTGGCACCAAGGCAGATGCGACTCTCATCGCTGAAGACGACACGTCTCCATTCGTCCCTCCATTCACGCCTGTCGCGACACCACTGGAGGCGGGCTGCACGATGTTGGGGCGTGAGCGGAAGACGGCCTAACGGTGTGCGGGACCGTAGCCCAGCTTCATGGAGACGGTTGCGAATGGTCCTCACCGATACCCCAGGAGCAACAGTGTCCCTAATTTGCTGGGAAGTGGCGGTGCGGTCCCCTACGGCACTGCGTAGGATCCTATGGTCTTGGCGTGCATCCGTGCATCGCTGCGGTCCGGTCCCAGGTCGACGGGCACGTGCACCTTCCGCTGACCACTGGCGACAACATCGATGTACTGTGGAGACCTCACGCCCCACGTGTTGAGCAATTCGGCGGTACGTCCACCCGGCCTCCCGCATGCCCACTATACGCCCTCGCTCAAAGTCCGTCAACTGCACATACGGTTCACGTCCACGCTGTCACGGCATGCTACCAGTGTTAAAGACTGCGATGGAGCTCCGTATGCCACGGCAAACTGGCTGACACTGACGGCGGCGGTGCACAAATGCTGCGCAGCTAGCGCCATTCGACGGCCAACACCGCGGTTCCTGGTGTGTCCGCTGTGCCGTGTGTGTGATCATTGCTTGTACAGCCCTCTCGCAGTGTCCGGAGCAAGTATGGTGGGTCTGACACACCGGTGTCAATGTGTTCTTTTTTCCATTTCCAGGAGTGTATTTCTACATACGGTACCTAATATAACAACAATAACTTTGATGAGGCTGTGATCTAATCAGGACACACACTGACAGAATTTCACACTTTTGGGTTTTCTGAAAGTACAAAATTGTGAATTTTGCTTATTTGTAATAAAAGAGTCATTAAAAATCCCATCTGATCTTGTTTCCAGACAAATCATGACTGAACTTATTTGGAAAATATTGAATAAAAAGTATATGAGAAAGATGTTGAGGATTTGGTAATTAAAATTGCTGTGCACAAACAAGATAAAAAGTCATTACTTATGTGTGTCCTCTGTTTCCTGAGAATTCAGGTGCTTGCTTGGAGAGTACAAACATAAGTTTCAGTTAATAGCTAGTGGTCTGTTGGTAGTAGTATGTTGCATTCTCCTATGTTGACAGTCACACTTGTTTTAACAAAATAAAGTGTGGTTTTTATTATAATTTTTTTAATAGTACACCATATTATTGGTTAGTGTTTTTATAAAAAATTATATTTGGTTATATTGAAAATAACTACTTACCAGCAAACAGGAATAATAATTTTTCTAATTTGTATTCATTTTCATACTACACACACTCCTACATATCTCTAGTTTCACATAACATACAAGGGTAATCACAAAAGTAAGGTCTCCTACTTTTTTATGAGTACATAGACCTGTTTAATTCTACAATGGTTTACATCAGTTTATAGCTTGAACATTTAGCTATTTTTTGACATAATGACCATTCTGTCGATGCATTTTTGTAGATGCTGTGGCAGTTTTTGTATGCCCATGTCATATCAGCTCACTGCCATGCTGTTAAAAAAGTTGTGAACCTCTTCTTTCACCTCGTCGTCGGAGCAGTATCACTGGAACCACAATTAACACTGACAGGTACTGTCAGACACTGAAAAAACTCAAATAGGCAATTCAGAACCGGAGAAAAGGAACACTGAGCAAGGGCATACATGTTCTCCATGACAACACTCGTCCACACATCACTCGGCTAACCACTGCTCTCCTGCAACAGTTTCCGTGGAACATAATCACCCACCCACCCTATAGTCCTGACTTGGTGCCCAGTGACTATCACCTGTTCCCTAGGTTAAAAGAACATTTGGCCGGAAAGCAATTCTGCTCCGATGACGAGGTGAAAGAAGAGGTTCATAACTTTTTGAACAGCATGGCGGCGAGCTGGTATGACATGGGCATACAAAAAGTGCCACAGTGTATACAAAATGCTTCAACAGAAATGGTGATTATGTCAAAAAATAGCTAAATATTCAAGCTGTAATCCAATGAGAACCATTGTAGAAATAAACAGGTCTATGTACTTATAAAAAAATAAGAGACCTTACTTTTGGGATTACCCTCGTATCATGTCATTAGCCACTTGACATCTGATTAAAGATCTCTTCTAGGCTTTTCAATCCATTATGGTCATTAATTATACACACATCAATGATGCACTTGAAGGCTTTTTGATGTCATTAACCCACACACCAAATCACTGGAAACCATTCCTATTTTTTTAGAATGGTCATCAGACAAATGCATGTAATTATAGGCCTCCATCACTGGGTCACTGAATATCTATTATAGAATTAGGAATAAATTTTATATTGTGTATTTGACCTTTTTGCTGAATGAAAATCTTTTCTGTGGGAATCAACGTGATTTTGCAACCAAAAATCCAACAAACTGTAGATAATTCAGGGTGTATACGACCCAGGACAACCGGGAGATCCGGGAAAAATGCGGGATTTCTTTCATCCGGGAGAAAACCGGGAAAAACCCGGGAATTGTTTGGAATTCCGTGAATTTTTCAGTGCTTTAGCTTTCAGTTAAATTTTTGTGATTTTGACTGGTAAGAACCAATACTCTAACAAAGGATATTACTGTATCCCGCTACTGCAGAATTATACTGCAGCAACAAAACATGAATGAGAGAAAAAAGAAAGCGAAAATAAAACTTAAGTTGCAAAGGAAATGCACCGTATACAACAACAAAATAGTGCTCATACAAACGTCTGCCAACAGCAAAGTGTGTCAAAGGCTTTAGGAAGACTATGCAATGCTTTATAACAACCAACTGCCTCCGATGAGTGTGACGTGACAACTGTTTAAATTAGATTCGTTTGAGTTGTTGCGGGCGGGCTCTTGAGCATGCGCAGTTGAGTCGCGTATGAGTAGTACCTTCTGCTGCTTCTGGTTACAGAAGTGTGGCTGGGCGCTACTGCTTAATATTTCCTCGGTTCGGAAATATAGTAAATCTGGGGCTGATGCACAGAGCAGTCTGAGTTGAGGTGGGGAGCGTCCACGTGACCTTTTGTTTCCTCTTCGTTTATTGCTCTCACGTTAAATGATAACAAAACGGATTTTTGTGGTCGGGAGCTATCAAATGAATTAAAATACGTTCGCATAATTACAGAAGGCTAAAATATGTTATTAGTTTCAGATTTTATTTCCACCTTTCTGACAGAACAATGAAGTTATTGTTGCCGGTTTGGTAAAGAGATTTCGCTTAAAGTTAATCTTTTCTGCTGAGGCAGTCAATTTATTTGAAACAAAGTGTTTAATTTCACACTATTGGCTAGTTTCAACTGTTCACTGCATTTCAAGTGCACGTGTGGCATTATGCCATAATAAAGAACCAAACATGAGATAATACAGTACTGGTACTCCAAGAGAATTTACATATGAGTGTGGATTTTAAGCCGAATTATGTGTTTTAGTATGGTTCACGAAATTTCGACGCTCTTGAAGTATCATCTGATGTCTTGTTTCTTGTATGCCATACGTAAGATCTTTTAATGTTTTACACATATGAACATATGGGCTTCCTGCGTCATCGTAGCTGCACAAGCGCGATGACGCCTCTTATTTGGCGATCTCTTCCAACTGCTGAAACGAACCTATTTCTAACAGGTCATGGGAAAATATTGCGAATGGTGGTTTGAAAAGCGTTACATTCAAAGCAGATTTCCTTTTACGCAAGATGAACTATGTGCGAGATTGTACGATGAATTTCTTAAATCAAGAAGCGTTTGACTCTCATTCAAAAATCAACTCTTTGAGGACGACCATTTAGAAGAATATTGAACCCAAAAGATCAGACATTTACGTCAATTTTACTAGCACATTTGTGTGATGATCTTTTTTGCGCGTGTTACACTTTAAGATACAACATTATATGTGGAAGCTTAGCTTCTTTTCCAGCTTATTAATCTTCGAGACTAATATTATATGTGAATGCTGTGTATATTAATTTAAACCATTAACTTTCCTTATTTGTGTGTTCGTGCTACTTAAGAGTGGTCTTGCTATAGGCTCACTACATCATGTGTCCTATGCTGCCATCAGCTGGCGAGATCACGTGACAGGAGCTATGACTGTCTTACAAAAGCCCATCATAATCTCGATTTCAATGTTTCGGAAAGTAACATGCGGTGTTTGGTGGAGTTCAAAGTTATACCTTCGTAATACGAAAATATGCAGCGTACATGTTGCTGCACATCAAAGGTCTTTCAAAACGTGTTTGACCCTTTTTGAGTTTCGTTTTCTAAAGTACCGGGAAATTCTACTCCCGCATATAAAACCATAGGACTGATAAGTTTTACAGTGCTGTCACTTAGCACGGAGAAAGTGTATTTTCATCTGGGAGAAAGTGTATTTTTAACTGGGAAAAATCCTGGAATTTTGTTTCCTTGTCCACGTATACACCCTGTAATTGCACACAGATTGCTGCTGTGCCCTTTATTTTCTGGAGTTAATTTTATACAGTTCTGCAGTGCCATTTACTGAAGAAAATATGAGCTTACAGCATACCAGACTGTCTTGATTCAGAACTTTTTAGCAAGTAACAACTCAAAACTTAATTTTTGACGGGATGACATCCTGAAAGTTAAAAGCAAATTATCTAGTGGATAACATTGAGAGCTCTGTGAAGCTATTCACAGATGATGCTGTCATGTATGTGAAAGTTACAACACCAGAAAATTGTAGTGAAATGAGGAAGACATGCAGAGGATCAGTATTTGGTACTGGGACTATCAGATTACCCTGAATGTAAATAAATGTAAGAAAAAAAAATCCCATAAATAGGTAAAGATACCCATTAGTGTTTGATTAAGCTAGAGGTGATAAATCCCTAGAAACAACAACACCCATCAAATATCCATTAGTAGCCATCTGGAGTAAACTAAATTGGAATGTGAGATAAAACTAATTGTAGGAAAGGTAGATGCCAGACTGAGGTTCCTTGGCAGAATCTTAAGAAAATGTAATTCATTCATGAAAGAAGTGGATTATAAAACACTGTTAAGGCTGATTTTTTAGTATTGCTCATCAATCTGGAACTCTTACCAGACTGGATTCATAGAAGAAGTAGAGAAGATCCAATGAAGAGGGATTGTTTTGTCATGGATTCATTTAGTAAGCACCAGTCTTACCGAAATACTCATCAAACTTCAACGGCAAATGGTACAAGAGATGTAGTGTGCACCTCAGAGAAGTTTATCATTACCTAATTCTGAAAATGTACATTCCAAGAAGAATTATGTAATTTGTTACTGCTTCCACATACATTTCTTGAAATAACCACAATGGAAAAATCTGAGAAATTAGAGCTAACACAGTAGCCTACTGACTGTTGCTCTTCTCACATACTGTTTATAAATGGAACAGGAAAGGGAGAAATGATAAGGCACCAGAAGTATCATCCACCACACATTGTAAGAAGGTTTGCTAAGTGTAGATGTGGGTGTAGATTCCATTAGGTGATCATCTCAGTCTGTACTTTTCTCCTGAAGTCCAGCGAAGAATTTACTTTGCTGTCTTCCACATATTCACATGGCTGTACGCCATGCCAGCTCCATTTAATTTTCATTGCATCCATAAGTATGTCTTTCCCTCTGCTCTGTTAATTTATCCATTTGTTTGTTTCCTTGTCTCTCCTAGTAATTTCTAACATGCATCTCTCCATGGTTTACTGAAAAACTTTCTGTTTTAACTGGTAATTCACTTTGAACACATATCAAAAATTGTAACACACTCAAAATATTAACATTCCATTGTAGACACTCTTTAATCTTCATTCTGAAAAGTCTTTATAGTGTGCCAAAAGCATACGAAACCAGTTCTTCTTCTGTTCATTTATTTTCTTGTTTGTCCAGTTGTTATCTTTAGCTGCACTAAATACAGTAATTCGCCAACTGATTGTGTGACTTCTCTGTCTCTCTTAGTGGGTTTGTTATACTTTATATTAGCATTAAAAATGATGTTTGGGCACGCTTTTGGAATTGCTCTTGAAGTTCTTCAACTTGTTTGTAGAAATTCACTTTAAACAAACAAAAATATGAATTATCTTTTACTGTGGTCAAAGCTAATCTACATTGACCATCTTTATGCCATTTAAAAGAACACACATTTACCACATATTCTGTTACTTTGTAGATCCATATGCATAGTACCAGTGTTTAAGATTTTAGGTGTTCCTATCTTACAGACAGTGTACTGTTGGCAGTTTCGAATATTTGCAAAGCTCCAACAGTATTGAGTCATTATGAAAGGAATACCTAGCTTCTTATCTTCAATGAACACTGCAGAGACAGAAGTCATGGGATAGCAATATGCACGTATGATGGTGGTGGTATCACATACACAAGGTATAAAAGGTTAGTGCATTGGTGGAGCTGTCATATTTACTCATATGATTCATGTGAAAAGCTTTCTGGTGTAATTACGGCTGCTCTGTATGAATTAACAGGCTGTGTGGAACGGTAGTTGGAGCTAGACATACAGGACATTCCATTTCAGAAATCATTCAGGAATTCAGTATTCTGAGGTCCTCAGCATAAAGAGTGCACTGAGAATACCAAATATCAGACATCATCTCTTGCCACAGATGTCACAGTTGTTGATGGCCTTCACCCAATGACTGAGAGCAGCAACGTTTGGATGGGGTTGTCAATGCTACGGACAAGCAACACTGCATGAAATAACCACATAAATCTATGTGGGTTGTACGACAAACGTGTCTGTTTGGACAGAGTGGCAAAATTTGGCATTAGTGGGCTATGACAGCAGACAACTGTGTGAGTGCCTTTGCAAATGGCATGACATCACCTGGGCTCATGATCATATTGTTTGGGCCCTAGGTGACTGGAAAACTGTGGTCTGGTCAGATGAGTCCCAATTTCAGTCCCAATTTAAGTAGGTAAGAGCTGATGGTAGTGTTTAAGTGTGGTGCAGACCCCTATGAAGCCATGTGACCCAAGTTGTCAACAAGGCACTGTGCAAGCTTTTTCCTCCATAATGGTGTGGGCTTTGTTTACATGGAATAGTCTGGCTCCTCTGATCCAACTGAACTGATCACTGACTGAAAATGGTTATGTTCGGCCACTTGGAGACCATTTGCACCCATTCATGGACTTCATATTACCAAATAATGATGGAAGTTTTATGGATATCCATGTACCATGTCACCAGACCCCAATTGTTCATGACTGATTTGAAGAACATTCTGAAGAATTCAAGTGAATGATTTCACCACCCAGATTGCCCAACATGAATCCCATCGAACATTTATGGGACATAACTGAGAGGTTAGTTCATGCGCAAAATCCTGCACCAGCAACACATTCTCAGTTATGGATCGCTGTAGAGGTAGCATGGCTCAGTATTTCTGCAAATGAATTCCAACAGCTTGTTGAGTCCCTGTCACATCAGATTGCTGCACTGCACTGGGCAAAGGAGGTCCCAGATGATATTGGGAGGTCCATGATTTCATCACTTCAGTGTATATGGAACCATAAAGTTACATGTTACACACACACCCACACACACACACACACACACACACACACACACACAGATATATATAGTTATAATAGAGGGAAACATTCCATGTAGGAAAAATATATCTAAAAACAAAGATGATGTGACTTACCAAACGAAAGCGCTGGCACGTCGATAGACACACAAACAAACACAAACATACACACAAAATTCAAGCTTTCGCAACAAACTGTTGCCTCATCAGGAAAGAGGGAAGGAGAGGGAAAGACGAAAGGATGTGGGTTTTAAGGGAGAGGGTAAGGAGTCATACCAACCCCGGGAGCGGAAAGACTTACCTTAGGGGGAAAAAAGGACGGGTATACACTCGCACACACACACATATCCATCCACACATATACAGACACAAGCAGACATATTTAAAGACAAAGAGTTTGGGCAGATATGTCAGTCAAGGCGGAAGTGCAGAGGCAAAGATGTTGTTGCTGCTGAAGCCCAGGCTATCCATGATCTGAAGGCTGACCGGTCCATCGTCATCCTTCCGGCGGACAAGGGTTCCACGACCGTGGTACTTGATCATCGGGAGTATGTGGCTGAGGGACTGCGTCAGCTTTCAGACAACACCACATACAAAGTTTGCCAAGGTAACCCCATTCCTGATGTCCAGGCGGAGCTTCAAGGAATCCTCAGAACCTTAGGTCCCTTACAAAAACTTTCACCTGACTCCATCAACCTCCTGACCCCACCGACACCCCGCACCCCTACCTTCTACCTTCTTCCTAAAATTCACAAACCCAATCATCCCGGCCGCCCCATTGTAGCTGGTTACCAAGCCCCCACAGAACGTATCTCTGCCTACGTAGATCAACACCTTCAACCCATTACATGCAGTCTCCCATCCTTCATCAAAGATACCAACCACTTTCTCAAACGCCTGGAATCCTTACCCAGTCCGTTACCCCCGGAAACCATCCTTGTAACCATTGATGCCACTTCCTTATACACAAATATCCCGCACGTCCAGGGCCTCGCTGCGATGGAGCACTTCCTTTCACGCCGATCACCTGCCACCCTACCTAAAACCTCTTTCCTCATTACCTTAGCCAGCTTCATCCTGACCCACAACTTCTTCACTTTTGAAGGCCAGACATACCAACAATTAAAGGGAACAGCCATGGGTACCAGGATGGCCCCCTCGTACGCCAACCTATTCATGGGTCGCTTAGAGGAAGCCTTCTTGGTTACCCAGGCCTGCCAACCCAAAGTTTGGTACAGATTTATTGATGACATCTTCATGATCTGGACTCACAGTGAAGAAGAACTCCAGAATTTCCTCTCCAACCTCAACTCCTTTGGTTCCATCAGATTCACCTGGTCCTACTCCAAATCCCATGCCACTTTCCTTGACGTTGACCTCCACCTGTCCAATGGCCAGCTTCACACGTCCGTCCACATCAAACCCCTCCAACAAGCAACAGTACCTCCATTATGACAGCTGCCACCCATTCCACATCAAACAGTCCCTTCCCTACAGCCTAGGTCTTCGTGGCAAACGAATCTGCTCCAGTCCGAAATCCCTGAACCATTACACTAACAACCTGACAACAGCTTTCGCATCCCGCAACTACCCTCCCGACCTGGTACAGAAGCAAATAACCAGATCCACTTCCTCATCCTCTCAAACCCAGAAACTCCCACAGAAGAACCACAAAAATGCCCCACTTGTGACAGGATACTTTCCGGGACTGGATCAGACTATGAATGTGGCTCTCCAGCAGGGATACAACTTCCTCAAATCCTGCCCTGAAATGAGATCCATCCTTCATGAAATCCTCCCCACTCCACCAAGAGTGTCTTTCCGCCGTCCACCCAACCTTCGTAACCTCTTAGTTCATCCGTATGAAATCCCCAAACCACCTTCCCTACCCTCTGGCTCCTACCCCTGTAACCGGCCCCGGTGTAAAACCTGTCCCATGCACCCTCCCACCACCACCTACTCCACTCCTGTAACCCGGAAGGTGTACACAATCAAAGGCAGAGCCACGTGTGAAAGCACCCACGTGATTTATCAACTGACCTGCCTACACTGTGACGCATTCTATGTGGGAATGACCAGCAACAAACTGTCCATTCGCATGAATGGACACAGGCAGACAGTGTTTGTTGGTAATGAGGATCACCCTGTGGCTAAACATGCCTTGGTGCACGGCCAGCACATCTTGGCACAGTGTTACACCGTCCGGGTTATCTGGATTCTTCCCACTAACACCAACCTATCTGAACTCCGGAGATGGGAACTTGCTCTTCAATATATCCTCTCCTCCTGTTATCCACCAGGCCTTAATCTCCGCTAATTTCAAGTTGCTGCCACTCATACCTCACCTGTCATTCAAGAACATCTTTGCCTCTGCACGTCCGCCTCGACTGACATCTCTGCCCAAACTCTTTGCCTTTTAATATGTCTGCTTGTGTCTGTATATGTGTGGATGGATATGTGTGTGTGTGTGCAAGTGTATACCCGTCCTTTTTTCCCCAAAAGGTAAGTCTTTCCGCTGCCGGGATTGGAATGACTCCTTACCCTCTCCTTTAAAACCCACATCCTTTCGTCTTTCCCTCTCCTTCCCTCTTTCCTGACGAAGCAACCATTGGTTGCAAAAGCTAGAATTTTGTGTGTATGTATGTATGTGTCTGTTTGTGTTTCTATCGACCTGCCAGCGCTTTTGTATGGTAACTCACATCATCTTTGTTTTTAAATATATTTTTCCCGTATGGAATGTTTCCCTATTATATTCATATCATTATTTGAACCCAACAATCAAGTTTATTATTGTCACTGTTGTATTTCGAAATCTTTTCTGTCGTCTTATTTTCTCTTTCTGTTTTTTGCCAGTAGTTTCACTTTGTATTCACCTTCTCCTTTTTAACGTAATCTACTATACAATTTTATCCCGCTGATATATACTCAATAATACGTAATACGTAGTAATACGTAACCTACTTCCAAACCATAACCAAAAAAATTTTTTTCCCGCTTTCAACACTACCGCCGCTATAAAATCCACCGTTTCTAGTTCACAAACAGTTCCTTTCACCTATTAAACAACCATTTCGGCTAGTTCTAATAACTTTCGCCTTATTTCCATTTCCTTTTTTTCACACATCATTGATCATTTTTAGCCGCTTCCCACAGGTTTTAACGTCATTATTTCTTCGTCAGACAATTGTTAGCCTCATTCTCATAATCTGCCACCACAAAACCACTCCTTTTAATACATTTACACGTAGTTTTTCGAAATTTTCCCGAATTTCTCCACCCTTTAACGTGTTTTGGCGGCAGCACAACCACCTAACCTTTATGCACATCGTTGTCTACCAACCCAAGTTCACCACAGGATCAACACAACCAACACTTTTTCGCCTTTTTTCACAGCAGATCTCCAGTTGCTTTCTAGTTCACCTTTATCTCTCCCCATATATATATTTTTTTCATTTTCATTTCAGCCTCATGTTACACTTTCCACCTTCTAATACCATGTCACCCTCACAACACCCCCACAACGACCCCATTAAGTTTTATTTACATTCCCTCCGCAAACATACCTTCGCCCTAGCCAGATTACGCTCCCATATTTTATTTTCTCAGGCTTGTCTGACATTTGGCATTACCCCCAAAGGCCTCACACTTAAAGTTCCCATCTCTGGCTGCAACCCTTCTTTCCATCAGTCCCTATACCAGTTCCAAACTGAACAATCCATTGCCCTCACCCACCTAATCCTTCACCTACACATCAACTGAGCCAATGAACACACGCGTCATCTCCTATCCTTAATAAAAGTCCTCAATCTTTCCTCTCCCACATCCACGCCGGCTGTTCAAAGCATCCTCCTACAGGCCAACCACAAATTAGAAGAGCATGCCACCCTCCACCTCAAAAAATTATCCAATCTCCTGGTTTCCCAACTCCGGAAAGGCAACTCACTCACCCTTCACAAGCTTTCCAGCAAACCTCAACCTCCTCTCATTGCACACAAACCCAGTCTCTCCCATCTACTCAGTCTCCCACTTCCAGCTCCACTCCCTCCAAAACTTCGAAATTCCAATCAACACAATCTGGAACCACAACACCCTAATTCAGTAGTTAACCTTTCCTCCAAACCTCTCTCCCAATCCAAAACCTCTGTCCTATCCAAAGGCCTCACCTTCAGCCCCACTCCCAGATTCAACCAAACAGCCCTCGTCAAGGATTTACTGTCCCACACTCGTACTCTCTGCTGGAAATATCACTTTGCCACGAAGAAAAATGATCCTAATCCTACTCCTAATGATCCAACTCCCCAAGACTCTATCCAAATTGAACCCTGCCTGGAACAGTTCCGTCCTCCGTCACAGCGGGACCCACCTCCTCTTCCTCAAAATCACCCTCTCCAAACCTTCCAGGAGTTTCTGACTTCCAGCCTTGCCTCTCAATCCTTCTTAAAAAACCTTAATCCTACTCCCAACATCACCACTGCTGAAGCCCAGGCTATCCGTGATCTGAAGGCTGACCGATCCATCGTCATTCTTCCGGCGGACAAGGGTTCCACGAGAGTGGTATTTGATCGTCAGGAATATGTGGCTGAGGGACTTCGTCAGCTTTCAGATAACAACAAAGTTTGCCAAGGTAATCCCATTCCCGAGGTCCAGGTGGAGCTTCAAGGAATCCTCAGAACCTTAGGCCCCCGACAAAAAATTTCACCTGACTCCATCAACCTCCTGACCCCACCGACACCCCCCACGCCTACCTTCTACCTTCTTCCTAAAATTCACAAACCCAATCATCCCGGCCGCCCAATTGTAGCTGGTTACCAAGCCCCCACAGAACGTATCTCCGCCTACGTAGATCAACACCTTCAACCCATTACATGCAGTCTCCCATCCTTCATCAAAGACACCAACCACTTTCTCGAATGCCTGGAATCCTTACCTAATCTGTTACCCCCGGAAACCATCCTTGTAACCATTGATGCCACTTCCTTACAAACAAATTTCCCGCACGTCCAGGGCCTCGCTGCGATGGAGCACTTCCTTTCACGCCGATCACCTGCCACCCTACCTAAAATCTCTTTCCTCATTACCTTAGCCAGCTTCATCCTGACCCACAACTTCTTCACTTTTGAAGGCCAGACATACCAACAATTAAAGGGAACAGCCATGGGTACCAGGATGGCCCCCTCGTACGCCAACCTATTCATGGGTCACTTAGAGGAAGCCTTCTTGGTTACCCAGGCCTGCCAACCCAAAGTTTGGTACAGATTTATTGATGACATCTTCATGATCTGGACTCACAGTGAAGAAGAACTTCAGAATTTCCTCTCCAACCTCAACTCCTTTGGTTCCATCAGATTCACCTGGTCCTACTCCAAATCCCATGCCACTTTCCTTGACGTTGACCTCCACCTGTCCAATGGCCAGCTTCGCACGTCCGTCCACATCAAACCCCTCCAACAAGCAACAGTACCTCCATTATGACAGCTGCCACCCATTCCACATCAAACAGTCCCTTCCCTACAGCCTAGGTCTTCATGGCAAACGAATCTGCTCCAGTCTGAAATCCCTGAACCATTACACTAACAACCTGACAACAGCTTTCGCATCCCGCAACTACCCTCCCGACCTGGTACAGAAGCAAATAACCAGATCCACTTCCTCATCCTCTCAAACCCAGAAACTCCCACAGAAGAACCACAAAAATGCCCCACTTGTGACAGGATACTTTCCGGGACTGGATCAGACTCTGAATGTGGCTCTCCAGCAGGGATACGACTTCCTCAAATCCTGCCCTGAAATGAGATCTATCCTTCATGAAATCCTCCCCACTCCACCAAGAGTGTCTTTCTGCCATCTACCTAACCTTCGTAACCTCTTAGTTCATCCCTATGGAATCCCCAAACCTTCTTCCCTACCCTCTGGCTCCTACCCTTGTAACCACCCCCCGGTGTAAAACCTGCCCCATGCACCCTCCCACCACCACCTACTCCAGTCCTGTAACCCGGAAGGTGTACACAATCAAAGGCAGAGCCACGTGTGAAAGCACCCACGTGATTTACCAACTGACCTGCCTACACTGTGACGCATTCTATGTGGGAATGACCAGCAACAAACTGTCCATTCGCATGAATGGACACAGGCAGACAATGTTTGTTGGTAATGAGGATCACCCTGTGGCTAAACATGCCTTGGTGCACGGCCAGCACATCTTGGCACAGTGTTACACTGTCCAGGTTATCTGGATACTTCCCACTAACACCAACCTATCTGAACTCCGGAGATGGGAACTTGCTCTTCAATATATCCTCTCTTCCCGTTATCCACCAGGCCTCAATCTCCGCTAATTTCAAGTTGCTGCCACTCATACCTCACCTGTCATTCAACAACATCTTTGCCTCTGCACGTCCGCCTCGACTGACATCTCTGCCCAAACTCTTTGCCTTTTAATATGTCTGCTTGTGTCTGTATATGTGTGGATGGATATGTGTGTGTGTGCGAGTGTATACCCGTCCTTTTTTCTCCCCAAGGTAAGTCTTTCCGCTCCCGGGATTGGAATGACTCCTTACCCTCTCCTTTAAAACCCACATCCTTTCATCTTTCCTTCTCCTTCCCTCTTTCCTGATCAGGCAACAGTTTGTTGCGAAAGCTTGAATTTTGTGTGTATGTTTGTGTTTGTTTGTGTGTCTATCGATGTGCCAGCGCTTTCGTTTGGTAAGTCACATCATCTTTGTTTTTAGATATATTTTTCCTACGTGGAACGTTTCCCTCTATTATAACTATATATATCTGTGTGTGTGTGTGTGTGTGTGTGGGTGGGTGGGTGGGTGTGTGTGTGTAACATGTAACTTTATGGTTCCATATGCACTGAAGTGATGAAATCATGGACCTCCCAATATCCCACGGTTGCTTCATCAGGAAAGAGGGAAGGAGAGGGAAAGACGAAAGGATGTGGGTTTTAAGAGAGAGGTTAAGGAGTCATTCCAATCCCGGGAGCGGAAAGACTTACCATAGGGGGAGAAGGGACAGGTATACACTCGCACACACACACATATTCATCCGCACATACACAGACACAAGCAATCATATCTATATATGTGCGGATGGATATGTGTGTGTGTGCAAGTGTATACCTGTCCCTTTTTCCCCTTAGGTAAGTCTTTCCACTCCCGGGATTAGAATGACTCCTTAACCTCTCCCTTAAAACCCACATCCTTTCGTCTTTCTCCCTCCTTCCCTGTTTCCTGATGAAGCAACCATGGGTTGCGAGAGCTTGAAATTTGTGTGTGTGTTTGTGTGTGGTTTTATTGTGTCTATCTACCAGCGCTTTATCGTTTGCTAAGTCACAGCATTTTTTAATGTATTTTTCCCACGTGGAATGTTTCTTTCTAATATATATATATGCCTGATGGGAGTGGCAACTAAGTGGGGGTAAGGAGGAGGCCTGGGTGTGGAGGGGGAGGGATAGTATGGTGGAGGTGGCGGACAGTGAAGTATTATAGTTTAGACAGAGGGCAAGAGAGAAGGTGTGGAGAGGGGGTGGGGGGTAAGTAGCACAAAGGAGAAAAATAAAAAGAAATTAAAAGACTGGGTGTGGTGGTGAGATGATGGCTGTGTAGTGCTGGAACGGGAACAGGCAGGGGGCTGGATGGGTGAGGACAGTGACTAACAAAGGTTGAGGCCAGGAGGGTTACGGGAACATAGGATGTACTACTGGGAAAGTTCCCTCCTGTGCATTCAGAAAAGCTGGTGTTGGTGGGAAGAATCCATATGGCACAGGCTGTGAAGCAATCATTGAGATGAGGGATATCTTGTTTGGCAGCATGTTTAGTAACAGGGTGGTCCACTTGTTTTTTGGCCACAGTTTGTGGGTGGCCAATCATGAGCTCAGACAACTTGTTGGTTGTCATGCCTACATAGAATGCAGCACAGTGTGTGCAGCTTAGCCTGTAAATCACATGACTAGTTTCACAGGCAGCCCTGCCTTTGATGGGATAGGTGATAGAGACTGGACTGGAGTAGGTGGTGGTGGGAGGATGTATGGGACAGGTCTCACATCTAGGTCTATTACAGGGGTATGAGCCATGAACTAAGGGATTGGGAGCAGGGATTGTGTAACGTTGAACAAGTATATTGTGTAGGTTCAGTGGATGGCAAAATACCACTGTAGGGGGGGAAGGATAATGGGCAGGACATTTCTCATTTCAGAGCACAATGAGAGGTAATTGAAACCCTGGCAGAGAATGTAATTCATTTGCTCCAGTCCTGGATGGTACTGAGTTACAAGGGGAATGCTCCTCATTGGCTGGACTGTGGGACTTTGGAGGGGGTGGGAGACTGGAAAGATAAGGCATGGGAGTTTTGTTTTTGTACAAGTTTGGGAGGATAATTACGGTCAGTGAAGGCTTCAGTGAGACCTTTGGTATATTTTGAGAGGGACTGCTCATCACTGCAGATGTGACGACGATGGGTGGCTCGGCTGTACACAAGGGACTTCTTGGTATGGAATGGGCGGCAACTACCGAAGTGGAGGTATTGCTGGTCGTTAGTAGGTTTGATATGGACAGAGGTACTGATGTAGCTATCTCTGAGGTGGAGGTCAACATCCAGGAAGGTGGCTTGTTGTGTTGAGTAGGACCAGGTGAAGCAAATGGGGGAGAAGTTGGTGAGGTTCTGGAGGGATGTGGGAAGGGTGTCCTCACCTTCAATCCAGATAGCAAAGATGTCATCAATGAATCTGAACCAGGTGAGGGGTTTAGCATTCTGGGTTTTCCAAATTTCTGGAACCCGTAACACACATTCAAAACTCTTGCCCTGTGGGAACTTGAGCAACATGCTCAGCACCACCTCAAAAACCTCTCCATCCTGCTCACTTCCTACTCCCACCTTGAAGTACCACTCTCCATAACCTCTACAACAACCTCCATACTTCCCCCACATCCGCTCAGAGCTGACAAACCCTGTCTCGCAGACCTACTACACTTACCCCACCCTTCAAAACTCTCTCCCACCACCACACAGAACTCAGAACCTAAACAGATGCGCAACACAGTCATGAACCTTTCCTCCAGCAGCCTTAGTTCCACAGAAATATCAGTTGTTTCCAAAGGCTTCACCTTTTGCCCCACTCCCAAATTCAGTCCTGCAGGACTTGTTAAAGACCTTCTCTCCTTCTCCCAGCCCCTACAGTGGAAACACATTTTTGCCACCAACCTGAGCAATCAGACTCAACCAATGATCAATATGGAACCTTGCTTAATTCAGTTCACTCCTCTATCCAACCGTGATCCACATCCACTGCCTCAAAACCACCTCCTGTTAACTTTCCAGAATTTTTTAACCTCGAACCTTGCCTCACCATCATTCCCCAAATCCCTCAACATGCAAAATAACCTTACATCCACAGAAATAACCGCAATCCACCATCTAAAAACTGATCCCATCCTTACAATCCTATCTGCAGACAAAGGCTCCACCACTGTTGTTTTGAACCGCAAGGATTACCTGGTGGAAGGACTCCGTCAGCTGTCAGATACTTCCACCTACAAACCATGCCACAGGGACCCCATTCCAGTAATCCAGCAGGCTCTCCAGTCACTACTCAAATCCTTAGGCCCATTCCAGAACCTCTCCCCAGAGTCCATCTCTCTACTTACCCCTCCACTCCCCACACTCCCACCTTCTACCTGCTTCCTGAAGTCTATAAACCCAACCACCCAGGATGACCTATTGTGGCCAGTTACTATGTCCCCACTGAGGGAATCTCTTGTCTTGTAGACCAACACCTTCAACCTATTACCCGGAACCTATCTTACCATATAAAAGATACCAACCATTTCCTCCACCGACTCTCCACAGTTCCTGTCCCTTTACCATGCGGTGCCCTGCTCATCACTATTAATGCCACCTACTTGTACCCTAATATTCCTAATGCCCATTGCCTTACTGCTATTGAACACTACCTTTCCAGATGCCCTATGGATTCCAAACCACCATCCTCCTTCCTAGTCGCCATGACCAACTATATCCTTACACACAATTACTTCTCCTTTGAAGGCATTACCTACAAATAAATCTAGGATATGGCTATGGGCACCCACATGCCACCATCTTATGCCAACCTATTCCTGGGCCATCTAGAGGAATCCTTACTAAAAACCTAGAATCCTAAACCCCTCACCTGGTTTAGATTCACTGATGACATCTTTGCTATCTGGATTGAAGGTGAGGACACCCTACCCACATTCCTCCAGAACCTCACCAACTTCTCCCCCATTTGCTTCACCTGGTCCTACTCAACACAACAAGCCACCTTCCTGGATGTTGACCTCCACCTCAGAGATAGCTACATCAGTACCTCTGTCCATATCAAACCTACTAACCACCAGCAATACCTCCACTTCGGTAGTTGCCACCCATTCCATACCAAGAAGTCCCTTGTGTACAGCCGAGCCACCCATCGTCGTCACATCTGCAGTGATGAGCAGTCCCTCTCAAAATATACCAAAGGTCTCACTGAAGCCTTCACTGACCGTAATTATCCTCCCAAACTTGTACAAAAACAAAACTCCCATGCCTTATCTTTCCAGTCTCCCACCCCCTCCAAAGTCCCACAGTCCAGCCAATGAGGAGCATTCCCCTTGTAACTCAGTACCATCCAGGACTGGAGCAAATGAATTACATTCTCTGCCAGGGTTTCAATTACCTCTCATTGTGCTCTGAAATGAGAAATGTCCTGCCCATTATCCTTCCCCCCCTACAGTGGTATTTTGCCATCCACTGAACCTACACAATATACTTGTTCAACGTTACACAATCCCTGCTCCCAATCCCTTAGTTCATGGCTCATACCCCTGTAATAGACCTAGATGTGAGACCTGTCCCATACATCCTCCCACCACCACCTACTCCAGTCCAGTCTCTATCACCTATCCCATCAAAGGCAGGGCTGCCTGTGAAACTAGTCATGTGATTTACAGGCTAAGCTGCACACACTGTGCTGCATTCTATGTAGGCATGACAACCAACAAGCTATCTGAGCTCATGATTGGCCACCCACAAACTGTGGCCAAAAAACAAGTGGACCACCCTGTTGCTGAACATGCTGCCAAACAAGATATCCCTCATCTCAATGACTGCTTCACAGCCTGTGCCTTATCCACCAACATCAGCATTTCTGAATCACGCAGGTGGGAACTTTCCCTGCAATACATCCTATGTTCCCATAACCCCCCTGGCCTCAACCTTTATTAGTCTCTGTCCTCACCCATCCAGCCCCCTGCCTGTTCCCATTCCAGCACTATACAGGCATCATCTCACCACCACACCCAGTCTTTTAATTTCTTTTTATTTTTCTCCTTTCTGCTACTTACCCCCCACCCCCTCACCGCACCTTCTCTCCTGCCCTCTGTCTAAACTGCAGTACTTCACTGTCCACCACTCCCGCCATACTATCCCTCCCCCTCCACACCCAAGCCTCCTCCTTACCCCCACCCAGTCGCCACTCCCATCATGCACTGGTGCTGCTGCTTGCAGTGTGGTTTCAGTTGTCTGAGACTACAGACGTGTGTGCATGATGTGTTTGCGTGTGTGTGTCTGGGCGTGTGTGTATGTGGGTCTGTTGCTGACAAAGGCCTCAATGGCTGAAACCTATAATTGTGTGACTCTTTTTGTTGTGCCTATTGTGACTCACCATCTCTGCTATACGGTGAGTGACGACTTTCCTTTCTAATATATCTATGGACCGATCTGTCTCTTATTTAAAATTCTGCTGATGACTTCTTCACTCATGAATGTAGGATAGGAAAAGGAATTTTGTATTGCCCTTCATGTGGGCACTGGTTTTTCTTTGTGTTGTTACTGCAATAGTATGTCATGGTTGCAAAGAGTTAAACTGCATTGGTGATGTTTATAGTCAGCAACCAGTTGTGGCTCCAAGCATTAGTGCAGTGTAAATCTTATTGAAGTTTCTACAATTTTCACGTGAGACCATTGCTTTAGGAGCTACAGTATAACCTGTAAACAATGCTAGAGAGCCATTAAGATTACCTTATGCAAATGTATTTCAATTTTTGTCTTATTTTACACCATTGGTGACTATTTCATTTAGACTGTGTGAAAGAAACAGAATGTATATCAGATATTTTGTAATTGTGGATTATGTATTTACTTTTTATTACATTTCACATCTACAGGGATATCACTATGAGTCTACATAAAAATCAGTGTTTCTGAACTGCAGAATTTATATGCTCTGAGCACATTTGCTCCTGTAACACTTCCCTGGTGCCTGTCAGTCTGCTCCTCCTCACCTTCCCCTTACCAGCACTCAAGGATTCCCTTTTTGGCTACACTGAGCTGAAAGAACTAGCTCTTACATGGTTAAGAGTGGGAAATTCCCCCTTGGTTTTCTCAAGTGGTGGGAGAACACAGTAGTGTGTGAAATGTATTGAACATAGGTGTCAATAACCCTACTTTAATAGGTGTGTTTTATTTTCTGAGATGGAGGCTGGTCTGTGTCTTCCTCAAACCTGACCATTATTTTAAACGACAATGTGACTAGTGTGTAGAGGTTTTAAGCTTTTGTGTGTTGCCTTGCCTTCTTCCTAAAACATATGAAATGGAGATTTTAGTGTGTTACAGAGTGTCTGCGTCACCTGTTATTATAAAGTGGTCAGCCAGACACTATTTTTGTTATAGTGCCATAAATTATAACTGGCAGTCACATGATTAGACAGGCACTGTTTCAGAAATATTAGGAATTTAATTTTGGGTTCAGCATTCAATTTTCAAACCTGCATGCTATTGGTATTTGCCTGCTTATTTTTTCAGTGTCCATATCCTTATTTGTTTCAAATGCCCTAAGTGCACAAATATTATGAATGATTCAGTAACAGTGTTGCCAATGTCCACTTTCTCCTTTTTGGTGTAATACCACATTTCAGTTTAACCTGACTGTATTTTGATTCTTTTCACATGGAGAGACATACCATGTACTGCATGGGAATTTAATGTGGTAGTTTCCCGTTACTTTCCACACAGGGAGTAGTATGCCCAATCTAATATCAGCCACTCATTATGAGTCTGACACTGTCTGTAGCTGCCCCTCTGGGGCACAGTCGCTACTTCTACTCTTTTTGTACCCAAAGAGAAAAGGTGCCTCTTCCACCAGCTTCTCAGTTCTGAAAGACTCTTTCTCCACTGTCGCTGCTGTTGAGGTCTTATACATATAACAGGAAATGACAGGAAAAGGACATGGTAAGCACAGGTTTGGGATAGGAAAGGGAGAGCAACAGGCTGTTGTGGGACACACTTTGTCTGGCTCCTCCCATTTGGCCTGTCCAGCTTGGGTGACCCTTCTGATAACTAAGCTACTGCCGGCATAGCCCTCCAGACCCAGAGCACACAAACCTCCTCGCCCACACAGACAGTGCTACGTTAAGGTGGTGTCCCCTGAGGAGGTATGTCTCTCCATGTGAAAGATTCCGGAGATAAAACTTCCCCTCATTGAGATCTCTGGGAGGGGAACACATTGTGAGTAGACACATTCAAAAGGAAGAAAGGTACAGTGAAGGAAGGAAAGATAAGGATTGGAACATGGAATGTGAGGACACTGCTGCAAGCAGGAAAGCTAGAGAATACAAAACAGGAGATGAAAAGGAACAGATTAGATGCTCTTGGTTTGTGTGAAATGAGATGGGGAGAGAATGGGGAGATAGAAAGTGGAGATTATAAGCCCTTTTACTAAGGAGAAATCAAGAGGGTGTAAACGGAGTAAGAATATTGATAGGGCAAAAGCTGAAAAATAAGGTAATGGAGGTACAATATCTTGATGGAAGACTGCTGATGATACAACTGAAGGGTAGTTCAAAAGATTTGGTGTTAATACAGGTATATATGCCAAGCAGCCAACATAGAGGTGAGGAAGTCGAAGAATATTATGAGAAAATACAAGAACTCATCGAGAAAGAAAATAGTAATGCCTGCATTATCATCATGGGTGACTGGAGTGCAGTGGTGGGTGAAGGAAGAGATTAAGATAGAGTAGGAAAATTTGGATTTGGAATAAGAAGTAAGAGAGTTGAATGGCGAATTAGTTTCTGTAAAGAAAATTCATTAGCATTGGGTAACACATTTGAACACCCCAAAAGGAGAGGTTACACATACATATCAAATTTGAATAGGGAAAGATATCAGTTGGACTACATCCTGATACAAAAAAAGTTTAGGAACTTTTTGAAGAATGCCAAAGCTTATCTAGGAGCAGAAATAAATTCGGACCACAACCTAGTAGTGGGGGAAATACAAGTGAAGTTGAAAAAAGTCTGGAGAGGTAAAGTAAAAGAAAGACTAAATATAGAAAGACTCAGAGAGGTAGGAAAGGCATCAGATTTGGAAAACAGATTTATGGAAAAATGGGAAAGAGGTGGTGTTGATGAAAGTGTTAAAAAATGCCGTGTGGCTAGGGCCTCCCGTCGGGTAGACTGGTCGCCTGGTGCAAGTTTTTCGAGTTGACGTCATGACGGCGACTTGTGTGTTGATGGGGATGAAATGATGATGGTAAGGACAACATAACACCCAGTCCCTGAGTGGAGAAAATCTCCGACCCAGCCGGGAATCGAACCCAGGCCATTAGGTATGACATTCCGTCGCGCTGACCACTCAGCTACCAGGGCTGGACGATGAAAGTGTTAATGACAAATCGATAAAAATGAGGGAAGGGCTCATGGACTCTGCCAAAGAATTAATAGGAATTGGAGTATCCCAAAGTACCAGGAAAGAATGGATATCAGAAAACATGTTGAAAAAGATGGAAGAGCAGAGAAAGTGGAAAAATGTAGAAACTGAAGAAGACAAAAAGAGGTACAGGAAACTGAATAATGAATTAAGAAGAGAAACTGAAGAAGCAAGGGGAAAATGGATGAAACAGAAATGCGACAAAATAGAGAAAATGGAGAAAGAGGGAAGGTATGAAATGATGTGTAGACTGGCTAGTGAGATAGATTTTGAATGTAGAAGATAGAAGAATAACATGGAAATAGAAAGAGAAGGTGGTACTCTAGCAGAAGAACCACAGGAGGTTTTGAACAGATGGCAAGAATATATTGAATGTCTGTATAAGGGAGATGAAATACAAAGTGAAATAAAGGTTGTAGAGGAGCAATATGTGCTGGAAGATGGAAAGGGATTCACCATCTTGGAAGCAGAAGTAGAAAAGGCGCTGAAGAAGATGAAGGATAGGAAGGCATGTTGAATAAATGATTTGCCAGCAGAACTGTTGAAGAGGCTAGGTAACAAGGCAAGAAAAGAAATAGTCTACCTCTGTAACGAGATATATGACAAAGGGGAATGGCCTGAGGACTTCCTTGCAACAGTTATGATACCAATAGAGAAAAAGAGAAACACTAAAAAATGTGAAGAGCATAGGACCATCAGTCTAATTTCTCATGCAGCTAAAGTATTGCTGGGAGCGTTGAATAGAAGGCTATATGGCAAGCTGGATAGAGGGATTGCAGAGGAGCAGTTCGGATTTAAAAGAGGAAAAGGAACAAGAGATGCTATTGGCCTGTTACAAACTATAAGGGAAAGATGTATGGAAAAAGGAAGAGAAATCTTTGCTGTTTCCATATATTTAGAAAAGGCTTTTGACAGAGTTCAATGGAACAAGCTGAAGGATATTTTGAAGAAGAAAGGAATAGATTGGAGAGAGAGACGACTGATACAGAATCTATATTTACACCAGAAAGTAAGGATAATGATTGGAAATGAAATGTCAGAAGGAAGCAGCATTGAACGAGGTGTTAGACCAGGTTGTTGCCTTTTCCCACTGTTGTTTAATGTATACCTTGAAGAGATTACTGCAAAAGGCTTAGATGGGAAAAGAGGAATATGTATTGGTGGAAAGAGCATAGAATGTATAAGATTTGCTGATGACATGGTATTAGTGGCAGAATATGAGTGGACAATGAATAACAAGTTGAAAGATCTGAATGAAGCTTGTATGGAATATGGGATGCAAATAAACACAGCAAAAACAAAGAGTATGGTCATCAGTACAAGATGCAGGCTGTCTACTATTAAAATAGGACAATCTGCCATTAGCCAAGTAAATGCATTGAAATATCTTGGAAGCACAATAACTGATGGCTTGAGATGTCACCAGGAGGTGTAAACTCAAATTGCCATAGTGAAGGAGGCATTCAACAGAAAGAGGAGACTCTTATGTGGCAAATTAGATATAGGTCTAAGGAAAAGGCTTGGCAAATGTTTTGTCTGGAGTGTGGCACTATATGGGGCAGAAACATGGATATTGAGATGAAAGGATTAAAAAAGGTTAGAAGCATTTGAGATGTGGATGTGGAGGAGAAGGGAGAGAATAAGCTAGATGAGAAGAGTGAGTAATGAAAGAGTATTGGAAAGGGTTGGTGGGAGAAGATGTCTGCTGAAGGTTGTAAGAGAAGGATAAAGAACTGGTTGGGACATTCATTGAAAAGGTAGTGCTTGCTAGCAGATGCTTTGTAAGGACTGGTTTGTGGGAGAAGACTGAGAGGAAGGAGGAGATACAAGATGATAAACAACATAAAGAGAAGAGGAAATTATGCAGACATGAAGAGGATGACAGAAGACTGTACAGCCTGGAGAACTATGATGTGAAAACCTGCCTTTTGACAGAAAACTGATGATGCTGATGATATTTAGATTTGGTGCAATCACAAATCAATTGAGCTTAAGATAAAACCAATTTAAGATTACTCCCCAATCAATCCAATTCAGTGAAACAGCAAATGATTTTTATTTTATGAAATGGAAATCTTTTTCCTTAATCATGAACTTCCAATTCCTTTCTAATTCAGTCTATGCACTTTTTCTGTAGATCCCATCATTAAGGAAAATTAGCAGGAATGTAAGTCGAGTTTTACTAACAAAGGAAATATGTTTTTGGAAACTTATTCTGTACATTGCTTTAACAATTAATATGGTAATACAAAGCCCTGGTAGAATGTAAATAAAATAAGAGTAAAGATAACAACTCACTGAATAGTGGAGGAATCATTTCCTTCAACCCACATCAGTGAAAGTAATGTTCTGAAACCCACCCAGCCTACAGAATGACCATGTCCATCCCTATTCCATTCTTCTCTCAATCTTGCACACTGTGAGTCATTCCCTTGTGCATGACCCAGGTGCAAGACCTGTCTCATACACCTGTCTGCCACCTCTTCCTGCAGTCCAATCACAGTCATTTCTACCCAATAAATGGTTGGACCACATGTGAAAGCAGCTATGTCATATAGCAGTTGTTGTTCAGCATTCTAAGAAGGCATGACAGGTAATCAACTGTCTGCTCACATGAATGAGCACCATGAAACTGTGGCAAGCTTGAGCACACAGTTTCTGAACATGCTGAACACTGCATCACAGATGACTTCAAACAGCTGTTTCACTGTGCATGCCATTTGAATACCCTCTTCTACTACAAGTTTCCCTGATCTAGACAGGTGAGAGTTATCTCTCCCACATTTCCGGTGTTCTTGCAATCCTCTGGGACTAAATCTCCTCTAAGCTGTTTCCATGTACTGCCTTCTCCCGTCACTCTTCCCCCCCCCCCCCCCCACCTCGCCAACTCCCAAGCTTCTCCATGCAGGCGTTCTCTCTCCTTACCCCCCCCCCCCCCCCCCCACCACCACCACCACCACCACCATCCTCCATCCTCTCTCTGTCTCTGACTCTCTCCCCTCTTTCCCTTTTCACATCTCTCACCTTGTCTCTTCCCCTCCCTATCTACATCTCCAACCCCACAGTCATCTCTTCCCCCCCCCCCCCCCCCCCCCTTTCCTCTCTCTCTCCACCTCTTTCTGTATCTCTTATATGCTCTACCACTCAGAACACCTTTAGTCTTCTTGTGCAGCTGCTCAGTCATCTGTCTTTCCTGCTCCTGCCTTCCACTACCTTACTACTCTTCTTATTGCCTCATGCATCCTTCCCCAATGCCTCCCAACATACATCAGATTGGGAAACTGTTCTCAGTAATGAATATTCAATAATCAGTGTCACCATGGCTGTGGTAGTGTGTGTTTGGGTGCTGTGTGCCTATGTGCCACACATCATATAGTTACACAGTTGTCTTTCCTTTATTTTTTGAGTTACACATAAATTATTTACATTAATGACTAAATATCACTGAACTGCTTCATACTCCTTATGCTTGCACAGGATAAAAATAATCTGCCCACTGGTAAAGGCGCTACTTTGAAGACAAAAATGCTGCTACTTCAGTATACAAAGTATCTAAGAGTTTACATATGACAGCTCACATAAAAATTGCAAGTGCATACTGGTATTTATCATCTTGGTCAGAAAACTGCCAGTTATTGGATAATGTTCCTGCAAAATTAACGAAAATAGGAATGATAATTTATTTCCAAAATGTCACCTCCTGGATCATGTCATAGATATTCAGCAAATAAGCTAGAATCTGGAAAATATTCATGCAATGGCGCGTTGCTCAACATCAAAAAATCATGGACAGCTAAAAGCATTTCTAGTGCTTCAGAATGAGATTTTCACTGTGCAGGAGATCTTCTGTAAAGTTTGGAAGGTAGGAGATGATATACTGGCAGAAGTAAAGCTGTGAGTACCGGGCGTGAGTCGTGCTTCGGTAGCTCAGATGGTAGAGCACTTGCCTGCGAAAGGCAAAGTCCCGAGTTCGAGTCTCGGTCGGGCACACAGTTTTAATCTGCCAGGAAGTTTCATTTCTAGTGCTAGTTGCTTTCTACTGGGGATTTAGAGAAGGACTTTCTGTGAATGTACCACAGTTATTAAAACTTTCAAAGCACTAAAACATTTGGAAGTGATATAAAATATATGATAAAGGCATTTAAAAAATGTTAACAAGAAATTATTGAGGCTGATAAGTCTTAGCACCAAAATTTTGCTGAAGATTTCCATCTAGTCATGGACACCTCTAATTACATGCTTGAATTTTATTTAAGCACTGTAAGGTAATAGACTACAGGAAACTCTTCCAAGATTTTATTGGCAAAATAATGTATGCTGTCTGTGGAGAGAGTACTTCATGGAAGAGAAACTGGAAGGTGAATAGAGGTGGGGGGGACTAAGAATGTGATATATATTGGAAACTGATTTAAAAAATTACTGCTTGAATAATTAAAATGGAAATTTTGAAAGAATGATTTTAAAAAAAAGTTGGAAGATGCACCTATCCTGAGTGAACTTTAACTGGCTCTGATATAAACAGACCCTCAATATTCAATACAAATATTCAGCATTTAACATTTGTAAATTTACATACATACTTTTCTTGTTACTGCTATTGTGCATGGAGATTGGTATGACAATAATGGTCCCGGATCACCCCACCTCTGCCCACACAAATTCTTCTTGTTAGCATTGATCCTCTTGATGCAGGATTCTTAGTGCATCACAGAGAGATGAACAGATAGGTATCATCACCATGAAAATACAAATCAATTCTGCTATTTTGATAAAACTTTTTAATGTACAATTGGAATACACATTTTTTAACAATATCAATTTGCCAGAAGTCGCACTGCATCTGCCCGCTATCACGTATAGACACAGACAGACAAATCTAAATCAATTAAAAAACTGAAGAGCATCTCTTTACCTCTTTTGTTTTTATGCCAATGTTATCTAAGGTACAAAATTATTATTATTATTATTATTATATATACTTTGCACTGACATCATATGGAGGTGCACAGTGTCTGAGCTTATTTCTCTTTTCATGAGTCGATAACCCGAGCCGGTATGGGCATAGCCTTTATTTTTCAGGCATTCGAGTTATCCTCTATGATATAAATTAAGATTAAAATTAAGAAATTTAAACAGAATCAAATATAAAGAATGCATAACATCTGGCACTTAAGTACAATGGGCAAGGAAGAGCCAGCTCTGTATGTAATCTGTAGCAGCACACAGCTTGATGTTCATTGCTGTCCCTGCTCACTTTTACATGTTTAATACAAAGTCAGAGTGCCTGTCTCACACATCCACCAATTTATATAGGCATATCAGCTCCCTTAACACATACATACATAGGTTTTCCTTCCTAACAAAGTGCTTGCTGTAAGTGCATAGTCCGATTATTGTCAGTCAGTATCTGCCCAGTGTTTAGCTTGCAAAGCATGTGCACACAGCTTGATGTCCATCGTTGTCCCTGCTCACTTTTACATGTTTAATACAAAGTCAGAGTGCCCGTCTCACACATCCACATAGTCTTTACTGCACAAATTCATGAAGCTCACATCCAGTGGCATGATGCTCCATGAAATCTTCAATGCGGTGACAACTAGTTTCCATATCAGCGGCCCGAGGAAAGTATTTCACCTCATTGCTCACTTTTATTCAGTGGGAATATACTTCTGACATCTGCCGGCAAGGTAAGTTTCTTGCCACTTCTATGACATAGTTGAGCACAGAAAATTCATGTTACACGAAGTAATGTCATTTTGTAGTTCATTACCTGCACACCCACATATCTTACATGCACACTTAACACTTTGCAGGCAGGTTTTGTGCGTTTTTGCATTTTGTTTTTGAGTGTCTTTCATACCATTGCATTACACAGAGTTTTTGTAGTGTCCTTTCCACATACTATACACATGACAAAAAAAATTAAAATACAGCCACAAAAATAAACTTATCCTACTCATTTCCTGACATGCAATTATTGCAGTTTATATACATTACAGTCTGATTGTCATTTTGTTTAGTACATTTTATTAAATTATAATTTTGTTACATTGTTCAATTCTAATTATATGAGTACATTTCTTACTCTCATTTGGCTTTACATTCTTTATATAACATTCATACAACAACAGATTCTTTTTTTCATTTATGGCATAAATTGACATACATTACCTTTCAATTCACTGTGACTTCTTGTCAGAGCATATTTATCAAGTTCAAAGAATGAAAAAAGTAAACGACAGTAACTACAACAGATCCTATGCGCTGCTTAAATAACTATGCGTGGCCTTGCCTCTCTAGCATTCTCCAGGAAGGATCTACACACTTAAGAGTTGAGGAAATTTCACAGAAAGGCATTTTTGTGCTCAGTTACATATTGTTACTAGATTTAATTGTGATCCCCAGAACAAAATAGTTTGTTGTTTATAAACATATCTCAAACCTGATGACACCATTCGTATCGAATACTTATTCAGTGTTTAGAGTGCACCTCAGTATTTAATTGTTATGTTCATCCTATAAAGGATAACCATTTCATATGCCAAGGTATACAGTGTTGTATCATCAATACTATATGTCATGTACAATGAGTGTAAAATAGTGTTTATACAAGTAACAAATTTGCAAAAAAAGTTCAATGTAAATCAGGTGTTTGGTACTTTCATGAGTAGTCAACACTCACAGTAGTTGGGTTTCAGCCCCTTGATTATTCGGCAGTGTTCCGCCTTAGTTTAGCCTCGTGATATACGACATACTGCAACTGTATACTTCTACACATATTTTCACATTATCACATCTCATAAAATTACTTACTGCATCATGCACAGAGACATTTCAAACAATCATTTTTCTCTGTGCTAGGAAGAAACTAATAACTGGTACCTTCTGCCATGCACCTCATGGTTGTTTGCAGATGATAGATGTAGATGTGGATGTCAATAACATTTTAAGATATTTTCCTTTTTTTATTCATACCTCAATGACATTTTGAATTTTTTGCCATCTCTGGCAGATCATGAGGTATGTCTTGACTCTGTGTTCAACACCCTTGATCATCATGGCATTGAGACAAATATGAACAAGCGACAATTATTCCAGGAAGAAGTCATATTTCTAGACACATGGTCAATGCCTCTGGGGTCTGACCTACCACAGAAAAAACAACAATGTTTCGAGCTCTGCTTCAACCGTGAACCTGCAGAGAATTAAGGTGATCTGTGGGAATGATCAACTTTTATAGGTGACACCTATTCCAGGCTGTGGCAATTCTAGCTCCTCTCATGGATGTACTGGCAGGCAAAAACAAACTTGGTAGCCAGATGCTGATGTGGACTGTGGAAATGCTTAGGGATTTTGATAACATCAAACTGTCCATCCAGCAGGCTGTGACTGTAGCACATCCTGTAAGTGACGTTCCCTTGACTATCACTACTGACACGAGTGATATGGCTATCAATGTAGTGCTGCAACAACTAGTCATTGCTGTCCAACAAGTGTTGTGATCCTTTTCTCAGAAACTTATGGAGTTCCAGCACAAATGAGCACTGAGAACTGTTAGCAGCATACACTTGGATTTGGTCAGCCAGCTGCCTGATTCTTGTGGATGTAAGTTTATTTTATCGCCTATCAATTGCTTAATGTGTTGGGTCCAGGTATCATGGCTGAGGTAACAGCTAAGACTTTTTGTTCATGTTTTTGGATCTCACGTTTTGGTTGTCCTGCCACCATAATGACAGACCAAGGCAGTCAGCACTCTTCAAAGCATTATGCAGCTTTTGTGGAGTACAATGTCTTTGCACCACCACTTATCACCCATACACCAATGGGCTTATGGAGCAGTGGCTCGGCAAACTTTGGCATTGCTGTTGTGCGATGGCAGACATTGGTCAGAGGCCCTTCCATGGCTTCTTCATGCTGTTCACAGTGCTTTCAAAGAGCACCTTCAGGCTTTGCTGGCAGAAATCCTATACGGTAAAATGTTAAACCTCCCAGACGAATTCATCAATCCTTTGACACCATCTGACAGAGCTGAACTGCCAGCAATGGTTCAATGAGTCAGGCAAAATATATCAACCATTAGGATGCCCCCTCCACAGTATCATTAATTTCCCAAAGTTTTTGTACACTAAGATTTGACGATGTGCGCATATGTGAGATTACATGATGACACTATGTGGTCATCATTTCAGCCACCTTACTCCGGCCCTTACAAGGTCCTATAGAGGGATGACCCTGCATTTGATATCCCTCTCCAAAACAAGTTCACACTAGTTTCAATACACAGAATCAAAACCACTTGGGTCTAGAGGTCAGAGGACGACCAACCGCGACTATGACACAGTTTGCAGCATTGACGATCACTACAGAAAGCAGCGTCTTCCACCTCATCTCCATCCAGACTAACTGTCCACACCCCTGCAGTCAGCTTTGACTGCCCTCTCTGCCTCTCTCCCCACCTCAAGGATTGCATCACACAGTAAAAGCAGCTGTTATGCCTTCTCTAGTGCTCCATACTTGGATGGAATACACATTCTTGGGAATTTCCCTCTAGCAGGATGCAACTGAGTGATGAACCAGTATCAATATAGAGAATACATAAACTCAGTAAAAAAGGTAATGACTTTTGTGTTTAAGCTGTCTGGTTTTGGGGTTTTATTGTTAGATGCCCATGCTGCTTCATTTAATAGCAATAAACCACTATTCACACTGTATACCGAGTTAGTGCTTCATTCTACATGAGTGCTGCTACACATTACGTACAGAGCTGGCTCTTCCTTGCCCATTGTACTTTAGTGCCAGATGTTATGCTTTCTTAATATTTGATTCTATTTAAATTTCTTAATTTTACAATGATACCTGGTCATGACAACAAAGGGCATTGTACACATAAAATACAACTGACCCATGTTACAGTTGTACACCTCATTCACTTGAAATGTGCAATGAGCAGTCACATCTCTGCTTTAAAACTCTCCAGATCTGCAATGGCTATCACTGTATCACCAGGGTACTGCACAATTGCAGCAATGATCCAACCATTTCCATGAGAAGCTGCATCATTGTTCATAGCTGTAAAGTTCAGAACACATCCACAAAACTTTGATGGCCCTTGCTGAATCACTTGTGCTCCATCTTTACTACTCGTAGTAACTTCTGTATCATCAGTGGTATTATACGCCATCAGGCACGAACATTTACATCTCCTCCTACAACATGGCGTCTCCATTCACCATCCAGTGCTGTTGCACACACAGCTGCATGATGACTGACACCATCCTTCCAGATTCATTACACCTATAGCCTCACTGCAGCCTTTGGCCTTATCAACTTGATTGAAAATAAAATGGCTGGTGACTCTAAGCAGAATTAGAGAGTCACGCGAGCATCACATCCAAACTGACATCAGCACAGTACTGCGCATGTGCACATCATGCACTGCAGCTCACAGAGATGCCCAGAGGTGCCTCACACAGAGAGTATCCCAAGGTGCCCTTGAGTGCTACAACACCAGGAAGAATCACTTCTTGGCTTTTGGCAAGATCAATGTTTAGTATGTATTTTTATTTTTTTATTTTATTTTTTTTTTTTTTTTTTTTTTTTAATTTCATGGGAGATAAGGAAAGGAAAGGTAATTCATTTCAGTTCTTATAGTAGAAGGTAACATCACCAGAAACTTGAATTTTTTTCTCAGTGAGCTGCAGCATTCGATCTGCAATTGTGCAATACTGCGCTGACATCTCTATTTCTACTTAGAGTTGCATGTGATTTTACTTGTGGCTGGAAGATGATAAGGCTGAAGGCTGCTGTGAGGCTATACGTGTAATGAATCTGGAAAGACAGCATCAGTCATTGTGCAGCTGCGCTTGCAACAGCATTGGATGGCAAATGGAGATGCCACATTATCAGAGGAGATTTAGGCGTTCTGAGCTGATGGTGTATAAGGCCATGGATGATAAAGAAGTTACTACTAGTAGTAAAGTTGGAAGGCAAGTAATTCAGCAAGGGCCATCCATGTTTTGTGGGTGTGTTCTGAATTTTATACTTACGAAGAATGATGCAGCTTCTCATGGAAACGATGGGATCACTGATGCAATTGTGCAGTATCCTGGTGATACAGTGAAAGCAGTTGCAGGTCTAGGGAGTATTAATAGCAGAGATGTGATTGCTTATTGCACATTTCAAGTAAACAAGGTGTACAGCTGGAACATGGGTCAGAAGTATTTTTCGTGTATAATGCCATTTGTTGTTATGACCAGGAATCATTGTAAAATAAATGAGTCATAGTCTATTGGTTTAAAGATGATGCTGTCTATAAAAAAAATATAGAGTCTGATGATACAGCTGAGATTTGTCTGCTGTAGAAGAAAACAAAGATTCGGAATGCTATAGGAATATGCGTAGAAAGTTCTCATTTAACTTGTTGCCTCAAATTCAGATAAAATACAAAGCTTTTGAAGAGTGCTTCCATCACCATCATCACAGCTAAATCTGACTGTCATGAATCTGGCAGGGCTCCCACTTTTATGCCCAGAGGACGGCATCTAATTTGCTGGTTTACATTACAGAGATGGCACATGCTGAGGTGGCACTCTCTGTGTCCATAGGTTGTGTTTGCTATTGCTGTCCAGTATCACTTGCTGTGCCACCATTTACATCAAATGATGAACTATAAGAACTCTTCCTCTGTGCTCTTTCTTTATCAAGTGCATCCTTCCATGCATTGCTAAATGCGCAGCCAGTGTATTGAATATTATGGTGCAGATAGTTAACCAAGAAGTTTTTATCCAAGGACTCCATCATGAAAGACTTCGTAGCCATTGTGGGAATATATTTAAGAAATAGTTAACTTTATCATTTATACTCTCTGGTTTGAAAATTGCCATCATGGGCTGATAAATGACTTGCTATCACTCTTACTTATAGATCACAGAAGACAGGCAGGTCTAGAAACAAATTGTTAATGATTGTTACTATGTGACACACAACCTTTGTGGCCATCAAGGTGATGAATAATCTGAAGCTGTACATCAACCACTCAAAATGCCCTCAGAATGGTAATCAACAAAAATTTTAAACAATTGGTCTCCAGTCAAGTCTGCATAATCGTAATTATACTTTGTCTACTGTATCTGTGTAACAAAAATGATGATACTCACTGCTGGTAGCCTGTAAACCATCTGTAACAAAGTATTTGAAGATCAAGCAATGGAGAATCCAGGATGGAAAATTGACAATATTATGAAAAGGATAGTTGCTACTCACCATATAGTGGATGTGCTGAGTTGCACATAGGCACAACAAAAAGACTGTCAAATAAAGCTGTTCACCAAACAGGGCTCCATCAGAATTACAAAACAAACACACACACACACACACACACACACACACTCTCATGCAAACGCAACTCACACACATGTGGCCACAGTGTCTGGTTGCCAAGGCCAGACTGTAAGGCCAGACTGTGACCAGCTGTGCATGATGAGAGAACAAACTGGGTGGCGGATGTAAGGAGAAGGCAGAAGTGTGTGTGTGTGTGTGGGGGGGGGGGGGGGGGGGGGGATAAGAGGAAAGGGGTGGAGCACAGTATATATAAAAAAAGAAAAAAAAGGCTGTAAGAGTGATAGCTAAGGTAAACAGGAGATAACCTTGTGGAGAAATTGTCACAAAATATAAAATACCAACTATCTACTCTATGTACATCCTGCAGATAATAATGTTGGTGAAACAAAATACAGAATATATAGTAACAAACAGTTATGTACATAGGTACAATACATGGGGAAGGGAATACTTTCACAGAATTGCAAGTAAAAAACAGGCTGCAGACTGTAGTCCACAAATAATAAGTACCATCTTTTATAAGAGACTTCCATCTGACCTCAAGACAGATAATTTAAACACTTTAATGAATAAACTTAAGCATTTTTTTAATAGACAGAAGCCGTTATTCAGTAGAAGATTTCAAGTTGTAATCTCCCATTGTAAAACAGTGTACCTAGCATAAGTTTGTTTTTGCAACACAAAAATGATAATTTATGATCTTCACACACTAAACTAATGTATGTATTTACATTTCAAGTTGTAAAGTCTCTCTGTAAAATAGTGTATATGGTATAAGGTTGTTTTTGCATTTAAAAAATGATAATTTCTGACCTGAAATATTTATATCAATGTGTGCACTTATGTGTGTTAACTAAACCTTCGTAAAAGTGAACTACAATCTATGACAATGTCCAAGAACTCATTGTTATATGGACAGCAAACTAACAAATAAACAAAAAGTGCTGCTTGTGGAGCATACAGGGATGAGGTGGGGAGGTTAAACAGAGGGCGAAAGAGATATGGGGGTGGGTTCAGAGGTAAAGGAGAGAAGTAAAAGGACTGTGGGTGTGTTAGTGGAATAGAGGGCTATCTAGTGCTGTAAAAGGAAAAGGGAAGAGGATAGGTGGGTAAAGGACAATGGCTAACAAATGTTGATACCAGAAAGGTTATGGGAACATAGGATATACTGGAGGGAGAATTCCCACCTGCACAATTCAGAAAAGCTGGTGTTGGTGGAAGGATCCAGATGGCACAGGCTATGAAGCAGTCATTTAAATGAAGAATGTCAGTGTGCTCAGCAGCTGTGGGGTCCAGCTGTTTCTCGGCCACAGTTTGTTGGTGACCATTCATGTGAACAGACAGCTCACTGGTTGTTAAGCCCACATAGAATGCAGCATAGTGGTTCCAGCTTAGCTTGTAGATCACATGACTGGTTTCATAGGTAGCCCTTCGTTTGATGGGATAGGTGATTCTTGTAGAGTAGGTGGTGGTGGTAGGATGTACAGAACAAGTCTTGCATCAAGGCCTGATATGGGGATATGTCCATTAGGCAAGGGATTGGCAGCAAGGGTTGTGCGGTGATGGACAAAGATATTGTGCAGGTTCTGTGGGTGGTGGAATAACACTGTGGAGGGAGCAGGAATGATAGTGGGTAGGACATGCCTTATTTCAAGACACAGTGAGAAGTAATCAAAACCTGGTGTTGGTGGGAAGGATCCAAATGGCATAGTCTGTGAAGCAGTCATTGAAATGCCAAATGTCATGTTAGACAGTGTGCTCAGTGACTGGATAGTCCACATGTTTCTTGACCACAGTTTGTCAGTGGCCATTCATGTAGACAAACAGCTTGTTGGTTTTCATGCCCACAAAGAATGCAGCACAGTGGTTGCAGCTTAGCATTTTCTCCGCCACAGTTTTGACTACCTCTTGTTCTGCCCTCAAATGAGGAATGTCCTATCCACTATCCTTCCCACCCCTCCCAAAGCAGTATTTTTCCGCCCACTGGACCTACACAATATCCTTATCCATCCCTGCACAGCCCTTGCTCCCAGCGCCTTGCATCATGGCTCATACCCCTGTAATAGACCTATATGCAAGACCTCTCCCATACATCTTCCCAGTCTGCTCACAAGCATCATTTATCCCATCAAAGGAAGGGCTACCTGTGAAACCAGCCATATGATCTACAAGCTGAGCTGCAACCACTATGCTGCAGTATACGTGGACATGACAACCAACAAGCAGCCTGTCTGCATGAATGATCAGCAACAGATTATGGCCAAGAAACTGCTGGACCACTCAGTTGCTGAGCATGCTGCCCAACATGACCTTCATTTCAATGACTGCTTCACAGCCTTTGCCATCTGTTCCTTCCCACAAACACCAGCTTTTTTTAATCATGCAGGTGAGAATTCCCTCTGCAATATGCCCTATAACTGTCCTAGCCTCAACCTTCATTGGCTAATGAAGGTTGAGGCTTTATCCACCTATCCCCTTCCCTGTTCCCATTGCAGCACTAC
Organism: Schistocerca serialis cubense; assembly: GCF_023864345.2. Lineage (NCBI taxonomy): Eukaryota > Metazoa > Arthropoda > Insecta > Orthoptera > Acrididae > Schistocerca > Schistocerca serialis. Next base: position 350,123,559 of record NC_064639.1, read on the forward strand.
ACAGCCCTCTATAGCACCAATGCAGCCACAATCTTTTTCCTTCTCTCTTTTTCCTCAGAACCCCTCCCCCCCACCTGCCCTCCATCTAACCTCCTGACTTCACCTATCTGCCCTACCCTCTCTACACCTTGCCCTGTAAGCTCCCACAAGCAGCACTTTACCATCCCCAACCCCTGCACTGCAATCCTTCCCCCTCCCCTCCCCTGCCTTCTCCTTATCACCACCACCACCAAGTTTGCTTCTCCCATCATGTGCTACTGCTCGCAGTCTGGTGTTGGCAGTCAGAGACTGTGGTCAAGTGTGTATGAGTTGCATTTGTACATATGTGTGTGTGTGTGTGTGTGTGTGTGTGGTCTAATTCTGATGAAAGCCAGTTTGGCCAAAAGCTTTGTTTGACAGTTTTTTTGTTGTGCCTATCAGCGACTCAGCATCTCCACTATATGGTGAATAACACCTAACATTTTCATAGTATTGTAAAATATTTGAAGAAATGTCCAGCACAATATTAATCAACCAATACAGTCATGCAATTAAATAATATTTTATTAAATTGTGTCCCTCCACAAGTATCTGTTCAGTTTCGGTGATTTCCAAATAAAATTCTGGTAAGCATAGGAAAATTGATGGCATTCCATGTGCTCTTACAGTTTCCAATATACTATTTATACATAAAAATATACGGATGACCTCGAGTGTCACTTACATAAAATCAAATGACTTAAAATGTACAGAACATGTGTGATACGAACTATTGAAACATCTCTCTATGTTTCACAGCTTTAAAGCAATTATTCACTGAAATATAACACTTGAAACTACGCCAAAAGTTTTGAAATGTCATAGCAGCATATTTTCACCCTTCAGCTATGAGGTTTGTATTCAGAAAATATTAAAAGTTCTGTGCTAGAAATTTGTATACCTGCTTTTGATTGTTAAGAAAAATGTGCACACAATATTTACACAAAATACACCAGTTGACATGGACCACTTAGTTTAGTAACGAAAATACTCATTTTTGAAAATACAATTTAATTGGATCGATAAAAAAAATCTAATCACCAAGTGTCAATGGGAGAATACACACACACACACACACACACACACACACACACACACACACACACACACAAAAAAAAGAGGTTTTACTTTGCAACCTTTTGGGGCCAGTGGTTCCTTCTTCCGGCAGAAGGGTTGAAGGTGAAGGAAGAAGGGTGAAGGAAAAGGACTGGAGAGGTTTAGGAAAAGGGGTAGAGTTCAGAAAAGTCACTAACAGGACAGGATGAGAAGGAAAGACTTTTCTCCTCCTGTCTGTTAAGTATCCCTTGACCTGGGGTTCTGGGTGACTTTTCCAAAATCTACCCCATTTTCTAAACTTCTCCAGTCCTTTTCCTTTACCTCTCTTCCCTCCCCTTCAGCCCGTCTGTTGGAAGAAGGAGCCACTGGCTCCAAAAGCTTACAAAGGAAAACTTTTTTTTTCTTAATGTGTGTGTTCTCGTGCAACTACTTGGTGAGTATATTTTTTTATCTTAGAGTTACATTATTACTTAGTTTGTCTTTCATTTCTTGTAACATCAGTTCATTATGTTCTGCATATGTGGAGCATGAACACACTGACAAAATCTCCTCAGGTTATTGCTTTCAGTACACTTTCCGGTGGGCCAAGATTCCAGTATCCCAAGTGCAACATGTTACAAGTGTACTTCCAATTATCCTGTCATAGCACACTAATTTGTCAAGTCTGAAGAGTTTTGATAAGGCATGTTTAAAGTGTAAACATTGGGAGAGGATGTTCACACCAGTTTCAACTCGCTTTTGAGTGCTTTTAAACAACATAATTGGATAGCTGCAGCTTCCTGCACTATCAATAAGAGACAGTCAGTTTCCTTTTGTAAATGATGGTGGGATGTATCTTGAAGATTAAATATTTACTCTCGATGGTGTTCATAGTTTAAGCTGGAGAACAGGATTTTCATGATTGTAATGGCTTGTAATATGAATGGGAAAATATGAGTCTGGTTAATCTGCTGGGTCATGTTCTACTTGAGAACATCTTCAACTATGCTATTACCATCATGGCTCTCAGCACCATATAAACTGTTTCCACATGGTGTTTTGTTAAGGTGATGTTTGCTGGAGAAAGTCTTGTTCATATTTAATTTCTACTTGTGTTCTTCACAGCAAGTATGCATATGTCTACAGCATTTAATCAATGCATAATTATTGTGATTTTAAATTTCAGGGAAACGAAAGGATGACACCCATATCAAAGAAAATTTTGCCTCCAGTATTCCATCACATAAAGAAGACTGAAGCAATAAACTCTCAAGAATAAAACAGATGAAACCACGAATATTCTGAACGATTTTATAAAATAATCTCATAAAATACTGTATACTCAACAAGGCAACTTTTGCTTAAATTGTTTGGTAATTGATAGATCTTTATCAATATCCATACCTAGTTAAAAACAGACAGAGAGAATAAACAGCCCATTGAGAGGCCAGTTCAGTTGTGGTTATATGAGTACCTCATTCTGCTAAACAAATTATATCAGATGTAAGAGAATGAAGTAGTAAACAGGACTAGGAAAGCAGACAGATAAAATAAGGTGACAGTCAAGTCTCATGAGATGGGAGATTATGTACTTGGTGAATACAGGTAATGAAGTTTACTATATCATTGGCAGCAAACTTACTAGTAACTGAACATTAGCTTAAAGCACACAATGAATAGGCAATATATTAAGCAAAACTATGTGTAAGGTGCAATCACAGCATTTTCTTCAAGTGACATAGAAAAGCTGCAACAAATCATATCACCATAAGTAAATATCGATTCATATCATAAAATGCCAAGAACATTAAAACTAGTAAGTAAATGATTTCCTGCTTTTGTCAGTAAGTAGAGGTGGGGGTAACAAACATTCCTTTAAATACTGCACTAAATAAAGAAAAAATATCAGCATTTTTAGGGACACAATTTTTAAAACATTTTAATTAGTGGAGTGGGACTGTCTGCTCATCCATGATCTGGTAACTATATACATACTCAGCCATCAAACATTTCCAACTAATTCTGTACACATTTTCAGATATTTACACAGGAACAACAAGTTGAGAAATGTCTGCAACTCCTGCAGACATGTGTCATAGTGAAGCTGATACTCCTGTAAGAACATAAGTGTCTGGGACAGAGAACAGACAACGGTGGTAGTTAGTAACTTCAGTGTTTTTGTGACAATTGTGTTTAAACTTAAAGCTGACAGTTCCAGATTTTGCCTAGTATGATATGTGCATCCTCATCTGTTCTGTCACTAATGCGAAATATGATAATTCCACTGATATCTACCAAAAACTGTGTCTGATCAATATTTTGACTAACCAAAACTGTTATAAGGTATTTTGGGACTGTGAATAGGCTTCATCAGATCACTGAAAACAAAAGGAGAGGATGACTATTATAGACAATGTGTTTATTGTAAGCAGCCACAAGCCACAAGAAAAATGATTCAGTATCTGAAAAATTTTTGTTGGTATCTTCTTAACCATCTTTCCCATAGCATCAACCAGGCACCAGGTGAGGTGGTGCAGTTTTAAGATACTACTGGACTTGTATATGAGAGGACAGAGCCATAAATCCCTGTTGAAACATATGCACTTTGGTTTTTCATGATTTCCCTAAATCATTTATGGGAAAGACCAGAATGGCTCCTTTGAATAATAACATGACTGATTTCCTTTCCTGTCCTTAGTTATTCTCATGACCTCACTGCCAGAGAAACACTAAAGTCTAACCTTCCTCCTTTCCATACCACCGTAGCACCATGTGACTTCATTTTTTTCCCCTTTGAAGAACACATCAGTGGATAATATTTCAGTGTAATAGTAGGTGAAGAATTCCAAATATCAATGGTCAAGGAAAGTAGCAACAGGGGCATGACCTTGTATTATACAGAGTTGATACCTCAGCTTACCAAATGCTTGAAATATAATGGTAATTATGTGGAAGGGTAATGGTTTGCCTGTGTGATATGGCATGTAGGTTTCATTAACAAATATGTGTTTATTTTGTGTGAGGCATTTGCTTTCCAGACATGCAGTACACTTATGCAGAATTCATATCCACATAACTAGTAGTTGTTGCATTTGTAATCTAGAGAGATTGTAAAAGTGGGCAGCATCTAAATGTAGCGAACACGTTAAAATGCAAGTAATATGTTGCAAACTAATGTATAGCTATGGTACATAAGTGCAGTACAATTAAACCATGTTTCCCACAGTACAGTTAAACCATGTTTCTCTGTTTTCAAAGAAATTTCAGGCTTGGAGCCTATCATCATTAACTGCACGGCATGATATTTTGACTGGACACTTGCCAGTCATCCTCATGTGAGCCACTGAATACTGATGAAAACTTCTCGCATTCCATAGTTTATTAGCATACTGTGTGTATTCCATGCATAACTTATGATCGTGGCAACAGAGTGACCACGCACTTGGTGGACAGCACCCTCGCTGGTGGAATTGTGGACCTCAGCTGTTATTAGAATTGACCCTCACCACAACTGTCAGTGTCCTCTGTTGTCTTCAATTAGAGCAAATCATGAAAATATTGGGGTTCCATGCCTTATTCAACTGGTAGCTGCAACATCAGTTCATCGGATTTTTCCTCATGTGTTTTTCCACAGATTTTCTAGTAATGGAGTCACAAAAGATGCTGCTGAGTTTGACATTATTGTTATATTATTTGTTGAATGTCTGCTGTAGATACAATGTTCAGTGCCCAAAAGACGTGCTTGGCTGTGAAAGGTGAGTTCAGCTTTGATGCTCAGTGTACTGTTCTTCCATGGTTGGCTTGGTCTGGCCTATTTAGGCCATACCACATTGGCAAATTATTTAGTAAATTCAAGTTTTCAACAATAACAAATTATTGTCCTTCACTGATCCCAGATGGTTTGTAATCTTAGATGATTTGTGGAAAACTACTTTCACCTGAAATTTGCACAGGATTCTTGCTGTCATAAACTAAATATTACCAACAAAATGAAAAAATGCTAGAGATTTTGCCAGTGTGCTTTCCTATTTATTTGCTTCCTTGTTTTAGTATTAGCTGATAGCCCCTGTTAATATGCTGAGTGAATATCCATTTCCTCTGAACAACATCTTTAAACGGGTGAGCACTTTATGAAAACTATCAGGGTCTGTGACTGTGTGAGCTCTGTGTGCAATTGTTTTAAGTGCACCCATGATTTGTGGCAGGTGATGATAACTTGATGATTGTATTTACAATCATCAAGTGTGAGTGTGCTTACTAGAAACTTAATGCCCTAGGGAACCATCATTCTTCTGTGTAACCAAAACATCTAAGAAAGGCAATGCTCCAAAATGCTTAGATGGAGAGCCCCCAATCTGTTGATAAATTCCACGATGTCATGTGTACGATGTGAGCATCTTCCTGCCAATGGTCTCAGAAACAGAAAGGAAGCAAAATGTTTAGGTAAACTATATGTAGGAACACTGATGTTGCTTACTGTTGTCCATAAATATAGACCTTCTTTGTGAATTTTAAGGAGGCCAATATCAGCTGTGTTGTGTAATTCCACCATCAGTGACTCTGCCTGCCAGGTTCTGTGGTCGGTCTGTCACCATGAACTTAATGCATGTGGAGAGTACATATAGCATGCTAACAAACTGCAGAACAGAGGAAGTTTTCATCAGTCTTTGATTAGTTCACACATAGCACAGATAATGACAATCAGCTGTAAGCCCAAGATTTCATACAACATTCAATTCAACAGGAAAAGTTTAAAATTCACATGCTTTCCTGTGTTTTTATAGTGCAATCCACTAATGTCACCTGCTAATAACAAGGTTGTGGCAAACTTTATCCTTTTTTTTTTTTTGATTTTGTACAACCAAAGAAAGTTATTACTCGTAGTCTCTTGCTCACAATGAGCCTCACATTTCAAACCTGAATACTATCAACAGAGGCTTGGAAGTTATAAAACTTCTTTTTTCTCTCTTCAGCCAAGCTCCTCCTAATCACATCTTTTGGCTTCCACTTTGTTTTCAGCTATTTCCCTTTTCCCATTCTCTCACTATCTCTCAAGTCTTCAGACTAATTCATTTTCAATCTTTGATCTGTTTTTATTTTGTAAATTTTAATGTTGCTTATTTTTTTCTTCAGCTTCTCCTCATTTGCCACCATTTCCTTGAGCTGCCCTTTCAAGCTGCTTCAGATTTTTTAAATTTATACGGTTGCACCTGTTGACCTGTCACTCATGTTTAAGTTTCTAATCTCCTTCTTATCCTGTCCTGCTGCATCCCCAGACTGTATGCTGGATAGCTTTTCAATTTAATGCCTACATAGAATCCTGTAGACTTTACATCTGTTTTCTCACTGAAGACCTGACTGTTTTTGATGTTAAAATTCTTACTGCTTATGCACATTTCCCATGTCATTTGTCAAATATAATTTTATAGCTTTTTATGTTAGTGGATGTTTTCATCTGATCTTACTTCACAATATTTCTGATTGTGAAACACTGTACCATACATAACACTGAACATCCTTGCTGGAAATAATTTAATTACAATCTACCATATGTTTTCTTCCTTTTGTTTTTCTAGTGTGGGTGCTGATTACATTCTTAAGACAGTTGTCCTCCCTTCCCATTATCTGCCAGTGTGCCCAAGTCTGTTCTGGAACCTCTCTTCTTACATTGACATAAGTGTTGTCTGTTGCGCATTTCTATTTTGATGCATAGATATATCCTTGTGTATTTATATTTGAAAGAAGAGATTTGGGAAGGAGAAGTAATTGTCCCAGCATTTCTTTGAGGCAGTAGACAAGAAGTGCAGACACCCTGAATCAAAGTGCAGACACCCTGAATCAGTCTGGTCAGTTTTGATTTTGCCTATAATCCTTCAGAACATAAGATCAGTATGTTACCAGTTTGCTAAAATTCTGAGAAAATTTCTTCATGGTTTGCAATACAGAAAATATTTATGGGTAATATGGCATCACTCAAAAGATGCCAGTAATATACCTTTCAAACTTCATTTGTATTTGATGTTGATTTGACCATATTGTTCTCAGAAATAGATTAAAACAGTTTTTATGACTATAAATATTGAAAAGAAAAAGCACACTTCATATGTTTCAAAAGAAATACTTTCATTATATATTTATTCTTTAAGAAATAAATTGAATTTTCTAGTTTTTATGTAATATTATAAACCTGTTATTTAAGAAATAATCATTTTCCAAATATCGCATTATATTGTTGCTCATTAATGATCTTTGTAACTAAAGGTTGACGTAAGTATAGTTTTCTACTATTGCTGTACTGATGCAGAAGTATACTATATTAGTATTGGTCTGTGGATTTTCACACAAAACGCTTTTCAAGCAGAATACAGCAGCAGTTCTGCTTGGCATGAATTTGACAAGTGCTTGGTAGGTTTCTGGAGGTATGCAACACCGTACGTCACTGCTCAGATCAGGAAATTCCCATAAATTACGGGCCAGTGATTTGGGTGTGTGCATCTGACACCCAATATTTGTTCCAGTGCATATAGGTTGGGGGCATTTGGTGGCCAAGACATCAGTGTGAATTCACTATCATGCTCCTCACATCATTGCAGCATGATTCTGACTTTGTGACATTGACAGTTATCTTGCTGAAAGATGTCTTTGCTGTAGGGGAAGACATCGAGCATGAAGCAATGCAGTTCGTCCTCACTAATGTTCACATAGTACACAGTTGTCATGGTGCCTTCGATTACTATCACAGGTCCCATGGAAGTGCATTACATAACTCTGCCCCCACCAGCTGCATCTATGGCGCAGAGCATGCTTCTAGCAGCCACTCGCTTGGACAACTGTGTGTGAGGACAAAACCACCACCCTGGTGTAACAAGAAATGTGATTCATTTGATCATGCAACCTGTGTCTGTCAATTCACGGTGAAAGTTCAGTGGTGCTGTGCCACTGCAATCTTAATTGACAATGTCATTGAATCAGACAGGAATAATTAGGGGTCATGTGCTGTGGAGTTCCACGTTCAACAATGGCCTTTGAATGGTGTGCTCTGAAACAAATGTGCCTGCACCATCATTATATTCTGTCATCAGATGAGCTTCAGATCACTGCCTATCCTACTTTACACAACAGACAATTCTCCAGTCTCCAAGCTTTGTGATGAGACATGGGCATCCAGTACCATGTGACCTACTCATTATTTCATCATCCTTCAGTCACTTTCCACAGATGCTCAGGACTGTAATATGTGAACATCCAACCATCTTCGTCATCTCAGAGATTCTCATTCCCAGACACGGGGCCATAACAATTTGACCTTTATCAAATTCACTTATATCAGTGGAATTCTGCATTTTTTGTCTGTGTCTTTGCTATAATGACTACCCATTCATCTCTGTTTCTCTTATATTCTTTCCTTACTGTGTCACATGAATGCAACAAGCAAGAAGGCTATCAGTCTCAGGTGAACAGGGTCATAATGTCGTGGACCATCAGTGTATTTTATGCATACAGTAGTTGGAATTAATTCCGAAAAGCCATATAAAAATTGTGGCAGCACAGACTGCCAAAATCCACAGTGACCACTGATACAGCACAAAAACACAATGAACAAGTATGCCTTTTTGGAAATGATTGCCTTTTTGTTCTGTCCACTGTTGTTCTAGTGTCTCATGCCTATGGTGGTTGTAAAAGGTGTTCTGATTACATTGTTTGTATAAGAGTTAATAAAGAGTTAAAGTATATATAATTCATGGCTTCAGTACTTGAATATCATCCATACTCACCATCACCCTAATTCCTATGAACGTTTTTTGTCACATTTTCCTGTTAATTGTGTGCATGTGCTACATTACATTAGAGAGAGCAGAAATGCTTTGTTTCTAGGACTTATTACTGTGTAATTAATGTACTTTATTCCTTAAATAAAACTATAATGACAGCAAATATGAACATAGTTACTGAATAATGACGTGCATGGAATAATTTAAAAAATTTAAAAGCTAATAAAATCTGAGAAAAATTCGTTATTGTAATGCAGTATTTCATAATTATAATCTGCATGTTATGATACAACCTCCAAAATAAGAATATAGGACCTTTTTTTGCTTTTCTTTCAAATAGGTATTACTATTGTTGTTTTAATACTTCTGGAAAGACGCCTGATTGTAGTGAGCAGTTGCATGGAAGGTAAATTATATTTTGGAGAGAGAACTGAAAGATCGTGCTTGGCATACCATCAATTTCTGATGAGTATGTTTTTCTTTGTGTTTTTTTCTGTGGTTTTTACTGCTAACAGTACTAACAAACATTGATAATTTACAGGTTTTTGCCACTGGATGTTTATGTGTCTTTATATTGCTTTATATTAAGTATGAAGCTATTCTAGTGAAGTAGGTTTTGAATAAATTGATGTTTCATTTGACAGTATTGTAAAAAGGAGATTGCTACTCACTGTATAGATGGCATGTTGAGCTGCAGTGAGGTACAATGAAGAGACTGTTACACACTGAACTTGCAGCCAAAGCCTTCTTCAAAAAGGAAAAGAGAAACACACACACATCTGCACTCTGTCTGCTTCAGCCAGAATACACTGTGTCCCATCCACCAGAAACAGCAGTAGGATGTGTGTGGGGACAGAGGAGCCAGTGCTGCCAGGCAGAGTGTGTGGGGCTAGGTGACAGGATAGGGCTGCCAGGCACTGCATCGGGAGCCTCATAGGGAAGGAGGGAGGGGGGAAGGAGAAATGGGGAGAGTAAAAGAGAGGAACAGTGAAGGGCAAAAGACTGGCAGGTTGGTGGCAGAGAGCAGCAGTCAGTGAGGCTGAGGGGACATGAAATGGGAGGAGGTATAGGACAGAGAGAATGGAACCTGTTGAGTGGAGGGTGTGGGGACAGTAGGTTACCTGGACTTTTGATTATTTAATGTTTCAATTGGACTTGTGATCATGTTTTAATTGTATTTGTTCAATGGTTCAGTGTCAGAGTGCTAGATTATGGATCCAAAGTTTGAGTTCAATCTTTTGTCAGCCCTAGGACTTTTATTAGTCATTTGTCACTTTTTTCCCTTCTAGTAATGTTCGTTGACATGAAAAATGCTGAGTTGCACCATGGTTTGCAGTTCACATTAAACTGTCTCTCCCTATAAGTGGTTAGGTAAGGCAGTTGAAGGGTTGTAGAAATGGCGATGAGGTGGCACCTCTATCAAGACCATGCCTAGTAAAAGCAGTGAGGTGTTCAAACCAATCTTCAAATTGGAAACAGCTCTTCCATTACTTTAACAAGATATTATTCCTGTTAAACTTCCCTATTTTTTTTTTGTTTTCTTTTTTATGATATCCCATACATATTTCATGTTGTTTGTAGAATTTTTAATACATGCCATTCAACATCCTTTTTGTCTACTATATTGAATTAATTTTTCTAATTTTTTTCATATATGTTGTGACACTATTTTCTTTGCGTATATGAGACACTGCTTTACTTTTCTAGTAAGAAGTTCTCATTCTCTTTTGTTATCCATTTACTGTTTCCTGTATTCTATCTTATTGATTTTTACAAGGGAGGAGCTATCAAAATGCTGCACCATTGTTTTTAGATATATACTGAATTTTGTATCAGCACTTAAATTAAAGTTGTTTACATTGTCCTGTCCAAAGCTAATGCATTTGCGCTTAAATGCGATTTTCTTTGGTAGTTTTTCTTTAACAGCCATGATAAGTATTAATGCTTCATGCTCATTAAGTTCAGTATTATATCCTTTCATGGACCACTTGAAAATGTTAGTCAATTAGAATTTGGTCCAAGGCTATCTGACTGGTTGATGTCGTTCTCCATTCAAGATTTGCAATGACAGTAGGGTTATTGGATTTGGTGAAGTAGAGTGGCTCTCTCTCCTTATTTATGGAGAAAATCAATGTTAAAGTTACAACAAATTATAACCTCACAAGTTGCTGAACTTAACTTTCATAACTTCCAATTTTCTTCAGAAATATCTCAATATTTCTTGATGGATTTCAGTATACAGCTGCTAAAATCAAATCTAAGTTTTATTACTACAATCTCAAAAATCTGTTTTACTGCTCTGGATGTTGAAAGTTTCTATATTTTTAAATATTGCTACTTCCTTGTAGTTACTGCCAGCTCTACATTAGTAGACTGTCATATAGAAATTTTGTAGAGAGGCTGAACGTATTTTGTTCTTATTAAGACAGTGTTCAGAAATTCTCATTACCAAAATATCATCTACACCTCAGATTGTTAATATATTTAATTCTTTTATTTTAATATGCAGAATATTAATGTTTTGGTCTGAAATTGCGTTCTTACTTCCTCGTATTGGGACTTATTATCACATTGAATTTGGTTATAAAGTTTATAGGTGTCTGTGGGAATCACAGAGGCAGTATTTACTTATATGCCCACTGTAAAATTAATAAGTTCATCAGATCTAAGAGCAGCAAAGCATCTCAAGATGATATGACAGGGATTGTTTCTCAGTTACAAAGTTAATCAATGTATATTGAACTTATTGTTTCCCCAAAACACAGCAGTATATTACTAGTTGCAGATGCAAAGTGGATGAAGATTAATCAATGCATATATGTTCAATCGACAATCATACTTTTACATGAGATGCAACTTCTTTAAAAATTATTAGGAGTGAGTTAATATAAACATGCTGCCAATAAGACTCATTGAAATTATACAGTTCATATGAGTCATGTAAAACAGATAGTTAACTTCTTCTTATTCTGTGTCCTGGCGCTCCTTACAAGAACAGGATTGTTAGAGTAATGATATTTTATTACTCAGAGTGACACATGTGGTTCATCATAAATAACAGCTCAGCAGTGATTATCAAACTCTCAACTCACAACCTCTTATACACTTCCAAACAATTACGTCATTGTTGATTTTACAGCTTTCAGTAATTACAATTGAAAAGTATTACCTCAAGTCAGTTTTACATATACAGAGAAACCGTATAAACATTACTGTTTGTTTCACACATACAAATTAGCCAAAAAACAATGATAACATTTGATTTTACATCAGATAAGGGGAATAAACAATGACTTTGAAAATTTCATTATTTACACAGTAGCAAAATGAAGCACACCATTTCTACCATTTTTTTGACAGACATTTTATCAGAAATTCCAGTTTATATTTACAGTTAATTTTGTATCTTACACAGAAAGTAAATTTTGATGATTTGTTTACATGTGTTGGGTTTCATTATTTTCTTAAACTTGCATAATTACTATGAATATCAGTAAACTTTAATACATATGTTGCTTATAAAGATGGATAATAGCAGTGTTAATAATATACTGAACTCGGCCGTATGTATTTTGGCCGATAAACAAAAATGAGTGATGCGGTATAATATGTTTTTATTATACATTAATTAAAACAGAAAATGGCAATTTCAGTTGTTCCTACAAACTGACAGAGTTTTATGGATTTGATATGTTAGTACTTCATAACCATTTACATATTACATTATATACTAGGTGGAGGTTACTACCTTTTTTATGTCTCTGACATGATTATCTTGACCTTTGTCTAATGCAAAATGGTTGTATAAGGTATAATTAGTGTACTAAGGTAATATACCAAATAGATCCACTACCTTCTTATAACAATGTTGGAATCTTGATATTGGCTAGCCCTTAGTGAACTAAGAGTTGTGGTAATGGTCTGCTCAATTTACTTTCCATTCAAGCCTGATATATTTCATGCTTCACGTCAAATGATCAATGTCCGAACTTCAACAAATTATTTCAGAGTCAAATATTGGGTGCAAAAAATCAAGGTCCCCATGACCTCAAATGATTTTCAGTCCAACAACTGGTGGAAATGTGCTTTAAGACCAGCAGCTGCTGAAAATTTTCAAAGTCCAAAGACACTGAAAAATTTTCTAAGTGCAGTGACTGTCCCACACCCTGCAACATTTGTCACATCCCCTGGTACTGCTGTGCTTCATTGTACTTGACACCAGGTGTAATGCCGCCTTCTCTTTAGCTGGTTGAATGTAAAATATGTTAACACTGGAGTGACGGTCACTTATAATAATTATGTGCTGGACCTGTTTGTCAGTTCCAACTTGACTTCTTGCTGTGCTCAGTAAATTCCTTTCTGAAGTGCGAGTGCTTCACTGAAAGAGAGCGGGGTTTCTGCTGTCTTTAGCTATGTAAATTATTTTTTAATGTGACTGCTTTAAACATTGTATTTTCTTCCATAAACTTGCACAATTACAATTTGCAACCATATAAGCATAACTGTTAATCTGGACCTTCAGCCAAAATCAGCTAGCCTCTTTCATGTGGTTACTAGTATTGACATTCTTGGAGAGGTCTGCTTGCATATTCTATGGCAGTCCCTCCAAAGCACCTCAACTGGTGGCAGCATGGAACAGTGCACTTCATTAGCAAGTATAGATGCCCACTTACCACTGAGGCTGCATGCCCTTGGTATTGCCTTGTCTCACTTGACTCTGTACAAAGAGACACCTCTCATTGGTGCACTATTTTTAAAACGTCCATCTAAGCTATACATGTTGTTGTTGTTGTGGTCTTCAGTCCTGAGACTGGATTGATGCAGCTCTCCATGCTACTCTATCATGTGCAAGTTTCTTCATCTCCCAGTACCTACTGCAACCTACATCCTTCTGAATCTGCTTAGTGTATTCATCTCTTGGTCTCCCCCTACGATTTTTACCCTCCACACTGCCCTCCAATACTAAATTGGTGATCCCTTGATGCCTCAGAACATGTCCTACCAACTGATCCCTTCTTCTGGTCAAGTTGTGCCACAAACTCCTCTTCTCCCCAATCCTATTCAGTACCTCCTCATTAGTTATGTGATCTACCCATCTAATCTTCAGCATTCTTCTGTAGCACCACATTTCGAAAGCTTCTATTCTCTTCTTGTCCAAAGTATTTACCGTCCATGTTTCACTTCCATACATGGCTACACTCCATACAAATACTTTCAGAAATGACTTCCTGACACTTAAATCTATACTCGATGTTAACAAATTTCTCTTCTTCAGAAACGCTTTCCTTGCCATTGCCAGTCTACATTTTATATCCTCTCTACTTCGACCATCATCAGTTATTTTGCTCCCCAAATAGCAAAATTCCTTTACTACTTTAAGTGTCTCATTTCCTAATCTAATACCCTCAACATCACCCGACTTAATTCGACTACATTCCATTATCCTCATTTTGCTTTTGTTGATGTTCATCTTATATCCTCCCTTCAAGACACCATCCATTCCGTTCAACTGCTCTTCCAAGTCCTTTGCTGTCTCTGACAAAATTACAATGTCATCGGCGAACCTCAAAGTTTTTATTTCTTCTCCATGGATTTTAATACCTACTCCGAATTTTTCTTTTGTTTCCTTTACTGCTTGCTCAATATACAGATTGAATAACATCGGGGAGAGGCTACAACCCTGTCTTACTCCCTTCCCAACCATTGCTTCCCTTTCATGTCCCTCGACTGTTATAACTGCCATCTGGTTTCTGTACAAATTGTAAATAGCCTTTCGCTCCCTGTATTTTACCCCTGCCACCTTTAGAATTTGAAAGAGAGTATTCCAATCAACATTGTCAAAAGCTTTCTCTAAGTCTACAAATGCTAGAAACGTAGGTTTGCTTTTCCTTAATGTTTCTTCTAAGATAAGTCGTAAGGTCAGTATTGCCTCACGTGTTCCAACATTTCTACGGAATCCAAACTGATCTTCCCCGAGGTCGGCTTCTACCAGTTTTTCCATTCGTCTGTAAAGAATTCGCGTTAGTATTTTGCAGCTGTGACTTATTAAACTGTATTTTCTTCCATGCTTCCAAGCTATACATGGTTTTTTTCATATTTCATTCACATGGCTATCTTCCATACAACTCTGACTGTGTGCCATAGCCTTTCCCATAGAATAAAATTCATGGGACACCATAACCCTAGGACAATTTCTCCAAGCCCAACAGAGCAACAGGTACACCATTCATCTCCAAACATGTTTTCCAACCCTATCTAGTGAAAGATTGCCTCTCCAGTGCTATATTGAACACAGTTTATAATCTATATAATAGAAGGAAACATTCCACGTGGGAAAAATTATATATAAAAACAAAGATGAGGTGACTTACCGAACGAAAGCGCTGGCAGGTCGATAGACACACAAACAAACACAAACATACACACAAAATTCAAGCTTTCGCAACAAACTGTTGCCTCATCAGGAAAGAGGGAAGGAGAGGGGAAGACAAAAGGAAGTGGGTTTTAAGGGAGAGGGTAAGGAGTCATTCCAATCCCGGGAGCGGAAAGACTTACCTTAGGGGGAAAAAAGGACAGGTATACACTCGCACACACGCACATATCCATCCACACATACAGACACAAGCAGACATATGTTCTGACACTTTGAATACCATTTCAAATGATCCTTAATTTTTTGAAAAGAGTGATAAAACATGTCAAAAGTTGTTTTCTCACTAAAGTTCTAGAAACTAAATGCCATTCCTGCATTGGAAGGGCCCAACTTCATTCAGAGCAAAAAAAGGCTTGAATGAGCAAATCAAGATTAAAGGCAGTGATTTTTTTTTTTTCAATGTTCATGGAAATGTGTATCTTTACTGGGTTCCTGAAGCCAAACTATTAATCAGTATTACTACCTTTAGGTTCTTGCTCAATTGTCTGGAACAATAAGAAAATAATAAAGCAAGGTGCAGAAGAAGGAGCCATAGGTCCTGCATCTTGACAACACATCGGCTCATAACGCATTGTCTGTTAAGAGGTTTCTAACGAAGTACAGTAACCCACTGTTTGACCATCCACCTTATTCATGTCACCTAGGTCCATGTGACTTTTATCTATTCCCCACAGATAAATCTTCATTAAAAGAAACAAGATTACAGTCTGCTGAAGCAGTGAAAGAGAAAGCAGCACATGTCATCAAGAAACTCACAGAGGAAGAATTCCAGCACTGTTTCCATCAATGCAAAACTTGCATTTAGTATTGTAGGGCTAGAGGAGGGGCTGTATTGAAGATGACAATAACAAAATATGTATGTTTTTGAAATACAATCATTTACAGCAATAGTCCAATTATTTCATAGCCACACCTTGTACATATGGTGAAGCAATAAATTGGTTGACCATTTTAGGAAGTATGCTCATCGATTTTAACACTAAACTACATCCTGATGAACAATGACTCACTTGTAACGTCTGCCACTGGAGTCCAACGAGGACAACGCACACTGCAAAGCACACTGCTCTTGTTTAGATCCTCTCTGTTACCTCTGTCAACAGTTTCTGGTACAGGTCCCAGACTGACAAGTAATATTCAAGTATCAATTGAACAAGGCTTTTGTAAGCTACCTCTGTTATCACTTCTTGGGAATTCTTCCAGTGAATCTCAGTCTGGCAACTGCCTTCTTGCTATTTGTTTAATGCATTTATTTCTCTTTAAATTTCTTCCAGACTTTTAGTGGCTGTCACTACTTCGAGTGATTGTTTGGAAATTGTATAATCTTACAGTGACAGATCTTCCCTCATACTTATGTACAATGCATTACATTTGTTTATGTTGATGGTCAACTACAATCCCTCCACCAAGCTTGATCCTCTGCAGTTCTTCCTGTGTTTTGCTACATTTTACTATTACTGAAACTTCTCTGTATACATCAGTGTGATCTGCAAACAGCCTTATGAAACTTCTGTTACCCACTAGGTGTAATATGTACGTAGCGAACATTTGTCCTGTGACCTATGGCAGACTGCTGCTACAAGAGCTGCAAGTTCTTGCACATATTCTATCATAATGGAAAATCCAGGATGGAATCTAACAATATTATGAGAAGGAAAGTTGCTACTCTCTCTCTCTCTCTCTCTCTCTCTCTCTCTCTCTCTCTCTCTCTCTCTCTCTCACACACACACACACACACACACACACACACACACACACACACACACGACTGCAGTCTCAGGCAATTGAAACAGCACTGTGAGTAGCAATTTACCTTCTCATAATATTGTTATATTCTATGTATAGTCATACAGGTAACTCACCAGATCCAGTCATCTTTGTCCATTGAGTGATTTTAATTGATTTTCTACCCCACACTCAGTTCTTTCAGTATATGTCATTTTGACATTTGTGTAATGATTGAAAGTAGGAACCACAGTATGATCTGCCTCAGTAAAACAGTTTGGGAAAAAGGAATTTAGTACTTCAACTTTTTCTCTGGCATCCTGTGTTTCAATGCCATTACAGTCACTGACAATCTGGACTGCAGATTTAACATAAAACTAATTTTTTTTTAGAATTTTTGCCAAATTGAGAGAACAATTTCAGACAGTTCCCTGTCCCTAATAACTACCCTAATTACTTGAGCCTCTCGGCCTATAGCTGGTAAATTGAAATCTTTCCATAATACTATAACAAGGCCAGGAAACTTACACATGACCCTTCAAGTTTTCCCTGAAATGTCCTACTACTACAGTTGCAGAGGCAGGCTGACTATAAATGCATCCAATTATCATGTGTGACCCACACTTATTTTCACCCAAATTATTTTACATTCAGATTCTATGTTAATCTCACTAAATATTGTTCTACAGTTTACAGCTATAAACATGTCTCAACACTCTTCAGTGTTGCAATTAATGACCACTTACTGAATTAGAAAAGTTTTTACTACTCATAGGTACAATAATGGTTACATCTTATGCAGTTATTAGTGAAATTGAACAAGTAACCAACATAGTTGATGCACATTAAAGTAATGCCTCCATGAATTGTACAGATGACTGGAAGGAATTATTTTAGTAAATGAAACATAGAATTTTTTCATATAATTTCCTCATTAATACAAAGGCACATTCCTTTCATCACAGTGCCAAGACAACTGGACACATTTTCTCCAGCAATAAATAAGTTTCATGAATTTTTTGTGGAAGAACTCCACTTCTTTTCATACAGTCAGGTCTTGACACCTGTGTGGATTTCTCCATTGGTACCATAGTGCCCATGATGACATTCCTTCATTTTAGGAAACAGATGGAAATCACTGGACATTAAATCTTGATGGTATAGCAGATGCAGTATTGTCATTATTTTCTGCCTCCTAAGCTCTTTCATGGTGGCATGTGAAGAGTGTGACTTCTAAGAGTGTCCCATTGTATCAAAATTTCTCCCCTCAAATCTCTAAAGGCACTTTTTTACAGTGCAGAGAGACTTTGCATAAAGTGTTGCTTTAATGGTTGAGTTTTCTTCTTCCAAAGAATGTGGCTAAGTTCATTGGCATCATAAAACTCAGACACCATCATTTTTGTGAACCAAAAGCTGTGTTTCCATCGTTACCGGTCCACCAGCTTTGTATCTGTTTATCAAGCACAACACAGTGCTAACACTGCACAGGCATTACCAGTAATCATCAGCTGGAGCAATAATTTCTGCTGTGAGGATCTGGATGATTGCATGTTTCTTCAGTTGTAGTGATAAGCTCCACACACATTACCACAATGACTATGCTACTAAGCACAGCACTAGCTTGTAGCTAACTGATATTGCATCAGGTATTCTATGCAATGTGTTTAAACCATCTACATCCCAGTGCCACCTTCCCTTGGGGAATGTAATGCATGAAGGCTTTACTTATGATGATGATGATGACGATGTTTGGTTTGTGGGGCGCTCAACTGTGCAGTCATCAGTGCCATACGAAGTCCCACTTTTTTCACACTCCAATTTTTTATGGAGACCAATGTAACCACTATCACAAATGATGATGATGATGAAGTGATGAGGACAACAAAAATACCCAGTCCCTGGGCAGAGAAAATACCCAACCCAACCGGGAATCAAACCTGGGACCCCATGATCCAGGGGCAGCAACGCTAGCCACTGGCTTTATTTATCTTTTAGTTGTCAAGACATCAGCATAAAGACATTTGTAGTGTCTTATAGATATATAAGAGTTAAAGGAGATTGAAAGAACAGCAATACTAAAGCTGGTTAGAGTAACATAAAAAAATAATTAGATCTGATATAACTAAATTTTTCTTGAAACATTTGAGTCTCATTTTATTCTACGATAATGATAGAGGCTCATGGATGATCTAAAGAGAGGAAAAGTAAGGTCAAAATGTGGACTGAAGTTTGTGTTATGGAGGGCACTGGAGTAGATTAGTCCATGAAGGTGTGTTATCTATATCGCTGCAGTGGTGTAATGGCTAACACACCTGCCTAGAAAGCCAGAAGACCTGGGTTCAAGTCCTGGCCTTGACACAAATTTTAATTCATTTCTTGGGCTTCTATCATTATTGTAAAAAGTAATTAATTTAATAAAAATTTCAACCCCTATTGAAAGATAACAACAGCTACTTGTATAGTGATGACGTGCAAATATTTTTTCGTACATGCCACCCATCTGCTCCGACAGACGGGATAGTACCAAGCAGACAATGCATCAGCCAGTGAACAGAGAATCACAGACAGCATGTAGTGTTAAGTAGTAGTATACCTTGCACTTGCCTCTCTGCCTTGCCTTTTCCAAAAAGCCATTCAGCAGGAGGCATTATTCTCAGTGGCACTTCTGGTGGAGATGCCTAGAAATGCGCATGAAAAATATGCTTTCCCGAGTTCTTTAGTGATGGTAAATTAAGTTTGTTCATGTGATATCAGACATTTAATGGCTTTCTGTGTGATTGGTTTAGGTTCAATTTAGAAGATGGTGTGTGGGTTAGTCGGGTTGATTATACATAGCAACATAGCAGCATCCAGCATTTGCCTATGGAGAGCTGGCAGTAGATAAACAACGAGTTCTAGATGGTTTCATGTATGCAGAAAAGTGCTCGCCAGGGACTACAAATTATGTGCACTGAGCATTTTTGTATTGGAGCCAGCTGAATTGAACTGATGATGCAAATTGCATTCTGAACCTAGTGTCAATTGGCAAAGAGGTGACATGGTAACACACATGTGCACCTGCTGTCCTAAGTAGGCACCTCTATGAACGCACTGGACAATGATGATATTAGAAATTTACAGACTAGGAATAATTAATAACCGAGTGATTTGATGGATACTGTCCACTGACCAATAATATTCTGTGAGCAATTTTTAGTAAGTTGTGTGTTAAGGTCAACTAACTACATTGACCCTAAAAATAGAGAGATCAGTTGCTACAGACATTGCAACTATTGTTCCACACCAGTGTCAAATAAATGTGGTAGGTTTTTTTTTATATACATAGTAAGTTATTACATGTGACATATGCCATGGGCCATTCCGTCTCAACAATTCTTATGTAACATTTATTTGGAGCAGATTAGTTAATGGAATGTACTAGCATTCACATGGTATGAAACTGAACTACATCAATAGTTAATGGTCTCAGTAGCCATATATAGGCATTTCCTGACTTCATGGCATCATATTTTGTGTTTGTTTTGCCACGATATCTGTTCAAATTTGCTTTGGATATACATTGTTCAAGTATGGCAAGCAATAATGTGTTTTGGTTTACAGTTTGACTCTCAAAATAGAATTAATTCATTTATATATCATATTCCATAAATCCCATAATGTAGGAGAACCTTCAGGTATGTTGAACAAGTCATTATACATTAACTGATTGTCTGAATGAAGAATTAATGCTAAAATAATGTGCTAGATGATATAAAAATAACAGTGAAGAATAAGGAATTGAAAATCTATTGATGCTAAGGCAAAATATCATCATGTCAGACAGCTCTTAATTCCTGGCCATGACTGTTGCTTTTTGGGATTAGAAATAAGTGAGTGCGTGAGTACAGATGGAAAGTTTTTTGCCAATTCATATGACAAATCTGCTTTGCCTGAATAAAGGTGATAAACTGAAGCCGATGTAACTCTAAAAAAATTAATGTCTTACATGAAAATTAACTTATAGCTCTGAAATGTAGTGAACATAAGATGAAATATGAAATAGTGTGACTGGAGATAGAACAATTATATTATAGAAATAATTCAAAAGCCAAGATCGCTTAAATACTGTTTACTGGATAACAGGTTTCAACACATTAAAGGTGCCATCATCGGATCTGAATGTAGATTAACATTTATGAACCATTTGGATACAATGATACATGAGGCAGACCATCTGATATAAAATCATTGTCACAAAAATAAAAAAACAACTGCTCTCATGGTCATTGTGACTTCGAATTTACATATCTTATGGAAAAGAATGACCATGAGAGCAGTTGTTTTTTTTTATTTTTGTGACAATGATTTTATATCAGGTGGTCTGCCTCATTTACAATTGTATCAAAATGGTTCATAAATGTTAATTTACATTCAGATCTGATGATGGCACCTTTAATGTGTTGAAACCAATTATCCAGTAAACAGTATTTAAGTGATCTTGGCTTTTGAATTATTTCTTCAACAGAATGATCGCTCCACTACACACTGTGTGTTCACTGCAAAATTATATAATTGTTACTATATTCTTGGCAGAAAATACAGTTTCTCATGGAAGCATTACAGAGCACAAAGACATAATAATTATGTGCACAGGTATATGTAACTAATGAAATGTAAAGCTGTCACCTAACCAAAAACTGGTTTGCTAGCCATGGTCCTAGTTATGCCATTGCCTTCTTCCAACCTTTGAATTGACTTATGCAGCCAGTTATAGGGTGACCTACAGTTCAATATAGATTATAAGCCACAGTGCAACCCAGAATGTATTGTACCAATAAACATTGTCAGAGGTGAAAGAAGTGAAATAAAAGACAGATAAAAGTCCTAGGACTGACTATGGATCAAACCTGAGACCTTCAAACCTTAATCTGACACCTTACATCTGAACATCTAGTTGAATCTAGTGATAATCTCAATTCTAAAAACTTGTTTTACTGAAATATTTTGTATCTCATGTTATCTGTATGATATAAGATTTTTGAAACACTATCTCTCCGTAAATAATGTGAGTCATTAATAAAGGAGCTTTACCCCTGGTGTTAGTAACTATCTTAGACTTAAAATCAGATGACTTCCTCTCAAGTTATATGCAATGCTATGAATATAAATTTATTTACTCAAAATTAGTTGAAAATTAAACTACTTAACATACTAACAACTTATTTCGTTAAAGCAGTCATTGTCCACCAACAGCTACCGAATTTCATTGCTGTCAGGCTTGGCTGGCACTTGCATGTGCCATGTCTGCCAAGTCCTGTTGGGGCA
Source organism: Schistocerca serialis cubense (assembly GCF_023864345.2). NCBI lineage: Eukaryota > Metazoa > Arthropoda > Insecta > Orthoptera > Acrididae > Schistocerca > Schistocerca serialis. Next base: position 350,145,846 of record NC_064639.1, read on the forward strand.
AGCAAGGTGCAATCAGCCCTTGTGAGGCCAATTGAGAAGCTACTTGAATGAGTAGTAGCGGCTGCAGTCACAAAAACTGACATTGACTGGCAGAGTGGTGTGCTGACCACATGACCCTCTGTATCCACATCCAGTGATGCCTATCAGCTGAGGATGACATGGCAGTCAGTTGGTACCATTGGGCCTTCCAAGGCCTGTTCAGAGAGAGTATTTTTTTTTAGTCATTGTTCAGTACTGCATTACAGAAGGGATTTTGAATATTCTTGTTTATTTCTTTGGTTCCATGTGATCCAACATTATACAGTGTGCTGCAGATGTTGGATAAATATGTTAATATTTACACTGTGTCAATTGTGGTTTACACTACACACTGCATATTTATATAAATTGCTTCATTGATGAGGTCATGTGTTGTACTTAATCATAACCAACACAGTTACTTTTCTAAGTAGCATATTCTTACATAGAGTCAAAACAGTGGCACAGGAAATGAGACTTCTTGGCTACATGAAGTTGTGTATTGTCTTCCACAGACTTTATAATTATGAGTAGCTTACTTACTGAACAGCTCAAGATTTACAATGCCAGAGTAGGTGCTAACAGTTGGTCAGTTTAGGAGTTTCACTAATGAAATGTGTTCTAATAGTGTCAGTTATTGTAGTAGTGTAGTACAGACCCTCTGAAAAATTATAACAAATAAGGCACTATATAATGAGTGCTATATTGATATACTGAAAGACAGTAAAATTAAAGGCAGCAATAGAAATTTATTTGCCTCATTTTTATTTAGTAGATAGCGGTGTCCAAGTTCATTTTTATCTGTTAACATTACAGTCAGTTTACCAGCAAGGACTTGGCTGTATGTTCTGAGCAGCAAGTTAAAAGGTGTGGGTAGCTGAGATTATTGGAATTATAGATGTCCATTATGCATTCAGCGATGAAGTAGTTGAATATATGCAGCGGCTTAGATAGATGAGTGAAGTTTCCCAGTCTTTGGAACTTGATCATACAATAGCAGAGAGAGTTCAATCAAGGATTAAAAAGACATATTGTAAAATAGAAAAACATGTAGATTAACAACACATGTGTACTGTATATGTGACATGAGTCTTGTCATATCATACCATGAGTGTACTCTATGCTGTACACTATACGTTTACTTGCCAGGTACAGATGTAGATGTTGAGGGTTGACTTGTAATATCTCAATTGATACACATTTAGAGGCAAATATTGGCAACCATCAAAATGTAACACTAATGAAACTTGTACTTTGTACACAAAAAATAATGTTAGGTGGCCACAAGCAAGCAACTGACACCCAAAAGTTAAAATTAGTATGTAAACTGAGACACTCACATAATAACTATTGCAATTGACTCTAATAACCAAAAATTAAATATGATGCTGTAAGCTTGACTTCTTCTTGACTTAATTCCTTTGGTCCCTTTGGGGGACATCCAAGAGAACTCGCCATCCGTCTCTGTCTTTGGCCATTTGCCTCAATTCTGCCCAGGTCCTGCCAACTCTTTTTGCTTCCCCTTCCACTGTCCTCTTCCATGTGCCCCTTGGTCTTCCTCTCTTCCTTGTTCCCTGGGGATTCCATTCCAATGCTTTTTTCTCGATGGCTCCACCTGGTTTTCTCAAGGTGTGCCCCAACCAGCCCCACTTTCTCTCTCGTATCTGGTCTTCTGTAGGTGTCTGGTTTGTTATTCGCCAGAGCTCCTCATTGCATATTTTTTCTGGCCACCAGATATTCATGATGGGTCGAAGACATATATTTATGAAGCTTTGTAACTGGGATGTTATCTTTTTATCCCTTTTCCAGCTTTCACTGGCGCACAGAAGGACAGCCTTCACATTTGTATTAAAAATATGGATTTTTGTTTTGTATGTGATATTTCTATTTTTCCATATTGGATACAATTGTATGAAGGCAGCATTTGCCTTTTTAATGTGGTTTTTCATGTCATCTCCAGCTCCACCATCTTCTGCCACTATACTACCAGGATACAGGAATGAGTTGACAGTCTCCACCCACTGCTCACCTATTAATAGTGGCACCTCCATGTTCCCTGAATTTACTCTCATTTCCTTTGTTTTGCCTGTATTTATCTTGAGGCCAGCAGTCTCTGCTCCTTCTTTCAGCAAGTTTAATTTAGCTTGCATATCAGTCAGCCTTGGAGCTAATAAAACTATGTCATCTGCAAAATCCAAATCCTCCAGACGTTCATGGATCCCCCACTGAATTCCTCATCTCCCGTCTGCTGTGTCTCTTCTCATAACAGAGTCTAGAACAAGTATAAAAAGTGTTGGTGACAAAATGCAACCCTGCCGGACTCCAGTTGTTACTTTAATGGGCACTGTCATATTTCCCTTGTGGAGTACGCAGCATTTGTAGCCATCATATAGATCTTTTATTATGTTTAAGATCTTCTGTGGTAAGCCATACTTCCGCAACTCCTGCCAGAGCACTTTATGTTTCACAGAATCGAAGGCCATTTGAAAATCAATGAATGCCAGGTACATGGTTGCTTGGAATTCTTTGCTTTGCTCTAAAATGATCCTAAGAGTGTTAATAAGATCAATAAGATCAACACAACTGCGTTGTGCCCTAAAACCGGCCTGTTCTTTACACAGTTGCTTTTCAAGGGATTCTTTAATTCTGTTTAAAATAATTCTGGTGAGGACCTTACTGGGCATTAACAATGTAATATCATGCCAGTTGTTACAGTCTGACAAATTCCCTTTTTTTGGTAGCTTTACCACCAAACCATTTTTCCACTCCTTTGGAGATTTCTCTTCAAGCCAAATATGCTTCAGAAAAGGCTGGAGCATTTTAACAGTACTTTCAATATCGACTTTTAAGAGCTCTGGTGCTATGTTGTCTAGGCCTGGAGCCTTTGTATTGTTTAGTGTTTTCAAGGCAATCCTAATTTCGTCCATTGTGAGGCACTGCAAATTTATATCTTGATCTTCTTCGACTTCCTCTGGAACATCTCTTACCTGTTCCTCTTGGTTATCTTCACAATATAACAGTTCCTTGAAGTGCTCCTCCCATCTCTGTAGATGTGCCTGTTGAGTTGTAAGCATCACCCCATCCTTGTTCTTAACTGGTCCTTCATGTCTGAAGTTCTTCATTGACAATTGTTTGGTAATATTGTAGAGCTCTTTCATATTTTCTTGTCTTGCTGCCTCTTCTGTTAACTTTTCTTGCTCATCTATCCATTTCCTTTTATCTCGATGTAGCAATATTTTCACTTTTTTGTTCGCCTCTGTGTATTCTTTATGTGCTTCGCTCTTCTGCACTCTTGTCTTACAAAAATTTAACTTAAGTTTTACTTCTTTCCTGTGGCTGATTTCATTCCATGTAGCATCAGAGATCCATTCCTTCCTTTGATGTGCCTTAAATCCTAAGATTTTTTCTCCCACATCTAAATAACTGTCTTTGATTTTTTGCCAGCATGTTTAAATTCCCTCTTCCATAAAGTTTTCTTCAGAGAGGACCTGGAATCTGTTTTGTAGTTCAAGGGAAAATGTTTCTTTGATCTGTTGGTCTTTTAACCTTGCCACATCTATTTTCTTGCACCTGTGATTTTGCTTGGTTCTATTTGCCACTATCTTCAGTCTGAATTCCGCCAAAACTAGTTGGTGGTCACTTCCAACATCTGCCCCTCTTCTATTTCTGACATCTAACCGAGAGTGTCTGAACTTGCGGCTTATGACTATGTGGTCTATTTGATTTTTGGTAACGTGGTCTGGAGAAACCCACGTTATCTTATGGCAGTTACGATGTGGAAACAATGTGCCTCCAATGACTAGGTCATGTTCAGTGCATGTATCTATCAACAGTTCACCATTTACATTCCTGATCCCCATAATATGTTCAAGCCCTTCATTTTCTGGACCAACTTTTGCATTCAAGTCACCCATTAACATTTTTATGTCCCTAGAATTTGTTTGTCTAAGGACTCCGTTAAGCTCTGTATAAAATGCATCTTTTAATTCTCCTTTAGCTATTTCAGTTGGTGCATAGCATTGAATTACAGAGACATATCACACATTTGTTTTAAAGCGTGCAGTTATTATCCATTCTGAGACTGGTTTCCACTCCAGTAAGCTCTTCTTGCTGCTTTTAGATAGTAAGAGCCCTACGCCATTCTTATGCATCGCGTCCTTACCTGTCTGACCCGCATACAGCAACACACTACCATTTTGTGTTTGGAATTCACCAGATTCTGGTCACCTTACTTCACTTAGTCCCAATATATCTAGTCGATAGTTCTCCATCTCTTCTTCAACCTGTCTTAGCCTCCCTGCCTCTCTCAACATCCTTACATTACAAAATCCGATACGGGTTTTCCTTTTCAGGCCAAATGTCATATCCTTAAGATCCATCTGGCTGTTTCTCCTTTTAGTTTCTGTCATATGTGTATTTTGGTGGTTTGGGTTATCAGCCCACAGCCCCTGAGTGTCCTGGTGGGGTTGCCACCTCATGGCCTGGACACCTGCCAAGGTTTTATTAAAGGGCCATACCCATTAGATAGCTTGTCTTCACCATGACTACAGAACGCTATCCATCCCTTCGCAGTAAGGCCTATGTGCATCAATGTTGTCCTGGTTTCCAAGGATCTTCCGCTGTCCAAATTAGGGGACTGTGTCTGCTGCCACACAATCACAAGGAGGAAAAGGAAAGGAAGGGAGTGTATAGGATGGGACCGAACATAATAGGATAGGACAGGACAGGACAATAGACGGGACAATAGATGGGACATTGTGAGACACACTTTGTCTGGATCCTCTATGGGGACCTGTCTGGCTTGGGAGACCCTGCTGATAGTTACACCACCACCGGCATAGCCCTCCACTTCATTGGATCACACAATGGATGGTGCTGCAAGTACACTGGTGCTCAAAATTTCTGTAAGTGGCTCAGTTCCTTTGGAAGGCTTTCAGTGTCTGAAATGGCTTCCATTTGATGCACCAATGTTCTCAAAACAGAACTTTTCTGCAAAGAGTGGTGATAGCTAGTAGCATGCCGATATTGATCTGTGTGTTTCCGTATAACTCTGTGGCTGGGACACCCATTGTTGGCGGAAGACTTTGTCACATCAGAAAAGGCTTATCAGAGTCTATGCATAGCTTTACACTTCTGGTTCCAAGCAAAAGATACTAATTAACAGAGGTCCAACTATCTTGGCTATTTCAGAGGTGTATTTTGAGTTCCTCAGGGAGAGGAATAGACTGGAAATTTTTGCCACTGACAGTGGTAAGGATAAGGGGTGCCCTGATGAGCTGGTAAACAAGCAGGTGTTATTGGAATTGTCACTGCAAGAATTTACATGGTTTCAGCTGGTTCTGGTTGTGACAAAACTGCCAGTACCTATAATACTCAGTGCTGATTGGTTGAGTCACATCAATGCCATACTTGATTGCGAGCATGAAAATGTGAGCATATCAGTGAATGGGAGCAGACACACACTGCTACTCTGTGAACCACTAGCGGTACATGGAGTGGAGGGGTCTCCCTCTCTGTTTGGCTGGAACAGCCACTGCCGGCCAACGACGATGACCTGCAATCAGCTTGTGGCTCATCAGGTGAGCGCTGGCCCTGTCAGGCAGGAATGTGTCGCACCCCTAGGGTGCCTGAGGATGAGCTGGAGAAAAAGGATTACCAAAGGGAGCTGTCTGTCCTTGGAGCAGCAGGTCACCTTATATGTCGAGTTAAAGCTGTACATCTGTTTATTTCAAGAACGACCCTGAAGATCTGAGAGTAAAGGAATGGAACATATTTTACTTGTACCCTACCCCATCCTTCTGTCCAAATGAAAAGCCTTGGTAAGGGAGATCAAGCAAATGTTGAAAGGGGAAGTGATTAGCCACTCCAGCAGTTGTTATAACAATGCAGTATTAGCTGTGGACAAATCAGCAAGTGGTATTCGCTAGGTGCTAGAGGCCAAGCATCTCAGCAAGATCCCAATTATGGAATGAGACAGTCCCAAAGCCATAGAAGATGACATACTGAGGTTTGACGGTGCTAAATTTTTCATCACACTGGATTTGACCTCATTTTATTCGCAAGTACTGCTTTCAGAACTATCTTTGCAGTGTACAGTGACCTAATAAATGGAAGTAGCTATGAGTACACAGTCCTACCATTTTGTCTAAATCTAAGTGTTGCAACTTTCATCTGCACTCTGGATTCAGTCCTGAGCTTAAACCTTTCCAGGCAGGACTTTCTGTGTGGACAAAACCATAATTGCCTCAAAGGGTTTCAGAGAACACTGCAAAATCCTGCAAGACGTAATACAGGCAGTGGCTCATGTTAGCATGACCCTGAGGTTAGGAAAGTGCAGATTTGCATGCCTGGAGGTAAAATTCTTGGGTTATGTCATTAGTAGTGAAGAAGAGGAGAAATTAGAACCCATCCATGAGTTTCCCACCCCCAAGAATCAGCGGCAGCTTAGGGCATTCCTTGGAATGATGGGATATTTTCGCAAATATGTACAGGATTACACTGAGAGCAGTGTCCACCTGACAGGGCTGCTGAAAAAGAACGTACCCTTCCAATGGACTAAACACAAGTTCCAAGTCTTTAAGTACTCGTTAGCTAAGAACCTTATCCTCCACCTCCCAGATTTTAACTAGGAATTTTTCCTCACTACAGAGAGTTCATGTTATGTGATAGGATCGCATTTATATTGGGAGTGTGGGGAGGGAGAACATAAGGAGCACAGCATTATTTGCTTTGCAAGTCAAATGTTGAGTGATTGTGAGAGGAAGTATGGCGTGACTGAAAAATAATTGTTAGTGGTAGTCTGGAGTTTACAATGGGTCTGACACTACCTTTTGTGCCATCAAGTAATGATAGTGACTGATCACCAGGCTCAAACATTCCTGAATAGCTGTCGGCACCTGAACCAGAGGTTACTGTGCTGGGCATTAGCTCTATAGGATTTCACATATACCATCCAATTCATGTCAGGCAAGGATAACATTGTCCCAGACGTTTTGTGCTGCCTTCCTCTCGGGATGCCTAGCAAAGATCTGGGCCACCCGGACAGTAAATAAATTGACATTCACTGTATTAAGAAGATAAAGGGTGATGCTGAAATGAGGCATTAACTCCACAACATCGCTCCACACCATTGTGATGATCATAAGCCTCTGGTTATTAAGAATAAATCACTCAAAAGTCAGGCGAGCAAGACAGTGTATATTTACTACCAGTTGTTGGATGGAGTTCTATATACATGGATCCATCAAGACAGCAAGAGTTGGAAGCTCTGCATTCCTCTTAGAATGGACCCACCTGCTATCTGGGCACTATGGGCTGCAAAGTGTCTTGCTATGCTGAAACAAGATGTGCACTTCAAGAAAATGCAGTCAGTTATTGTCAAGCAATTAGTCAAGTGTATTGAGTGCCAGAACATGAAGCCAGTGAGAGAAAGAATTACAGGATTAATGCAGCATGTTTCTGCATTTGTACATGAGAACTACCATCAGTAGATATAATGGTAAATCTCCCTGTAGGCAAAGATGGAGCTCAGTTTCTTTTTGCCATCCTAGATGTATTTATGAAGTTTATTAAATTCTGTCCTGTGAGAACCACTTCAGCTATTGTTCTTGTGAGGTGTTTGCACTGTTCCACTGATGTGTTCAGTAACCTCAAGGAGACCTTGTCAGACAATGGCCCACAGTTCACATCTCACATGTAGATTGCCAAAATGCAGTAGCAAGGAAAAACTATTCACCAGACAAGCATGTACCATACAGCAGTGAACCCAACTGAATGGTGTTTCTGTGAAATGGGGAAACTGGCAAGGATTCACTGTTTGAATCGACATCCTGCACTTAGAAGAGGTCATTAATAGCTTAATCCATGTTCTGTGGCATGTGTGCCATGATCACACAGCCAGACGTACTCCTATTAATGAAGGAGATTTGATGCCAGTCCGAAACCATCACCAGTCTGATCTCTTAGAGAAGAAAGTAGCCAAGTTCTATCTGCTGTATGATGGTCCCTACAAAGTCAAAAAACTTCTTGGTGACCACTCCTACGCAGTTGTTGATCCAGTTATTGACATTGAGAAAGGCAACAGAATATTGAGAATGTCAAACTGTTCACCAGCTAGACCCCTTCACACCCATAGATTGAGTTAAATACCAGGTTAGCATTCTCGAGTTTGAATTTTGATGAATGTGTTGTCCATTTAAATTTTATTTGCTGAGAGAAAAAGGGTGAGGTTGTGACAATTTCCTTTGATGCTGTGTGTACCTAAGGTGATGTGTTACAAGTTCTGTGCCTGACATAATGTGCTTCCTAGTTACAAGTTGTGTTGTGATTTGCATAACTCTGTAATAGTTAGCAAGTATTAAGGAGGAAAATGAAGAGAATTTTAGAGTTCAATGTGGACAAATACCCTACCACTGGAAAAAGACTTGGTGTATAGAGGAAGAGTGGGAGCTGGAAATATAGAGCACATGCCTTGCAGTGGGGGTAGATGGCAAGGGTAGTGACAAAATGGACTTTGTTCCCCTTGCGGCAGGAGGCACTGGCGAAGAGAGTGCCTTGCATTACAAGTATGACTGGCGCAGTCATAAAGCACTCCCCCACTAATGTTTACTAAAGACAGATAAGGTTCGTGAACTGATCTGTAATGCCGAGGTCTTCACAACAGTGTTGAGAAGTTGAATTGAACCATCCAACCAGCAGACAAAGATACGCATGTCCACCCTCCACCCCCACGGGCAGACGGTGCCCCCCCTCCCCCACACACACAATTAATATAATCTTAATTGTACACTAGGGAAAAACAATTAAATGCCAAGTTTATACATATCTGTATGTCAAGGGATTTCAAATCATACCAGCAGGATGCAGCTCAAAGAATATACTCCAAAAAACACTTAGCAAGAGGGGTAAGTCTTAGTTAAGAAAAAGGAATAGCTGGAGATGAACAATCGAGATACCATTATGGTTGTATTAGTCTTGACGAACAGTTTATTCAATGATTCCAAAAAATAGAGAGCTTCGAAAACATTGATTTGTGAAGTAAAAGGCTGCCAAGTCTTGACACCAGTATCTGTCTAGCAACCTTGTTCAGTGATAATGATTTCAGTGGGAAAGAAACCCAGGAGAGAAAAAGCAAAACAATAATTGTAGTGTAAGTGAGTATTATAGTGATTCAATATTAAACTAAGAGACATAGTGAGATGAAACTGAAGTGTGAACAATTAATGTAGCAATGTTGCTAGAGAACAGACATCCAAAGGACTATTCAGCCTTGAAAAAGGGATTAAATTAACTTATGATATTGTACAAGCGGACAACCCAAAGACTTTCAGCGTAACAAAAGGGATTATGTTACCTTAAGATATTGTACGATTGCTGGGCCCTCAAAAGCTCAAATAGGATCACAGAGCCTGCAAGTCTGATAAGAGAATATTGGTGGACAAGAAACTGATGTCATTAATATGCAAATTTTTGTGTTAGTTATAAAATGTTAAACTATGACACTTGAAGACTATGAGAGGACATTCCACAACTGTGTCACTGTAGCTTTTCTATTGCCAGCAACTCCCTCAGAGAATGCGAAAAACATGTCTACAGTGAGTTTACCAGACAGCTTATTACAAAGCGACAATAGCTGGTGGTAAGCGCATGCTTCTCAAGGTCACAGGCCAGTAGGAGGCAAAGGGTTGAGTGTTTCAGAATCGCTGACAAAAGGCTGCCACTCCTGCCATTGGGGATGTGGTCAATGCAGCTGCTGACAGGAAATGACTGCTGCCTTGGCCCCTTGCCCCTCTGACTCAGCCATCCACCAGATGGGGCCAGAGTCAACAGCAGGTAGTGTCCCTATGTTTTTCTGATTAATTGTTGTGAGTGCCAGTGTTTAGTGTAAAATTAAGGGACCAACAAACCCTTGTTCAATGAATCATCCAGGAAAACTAACACTTTAATCCAGTACAGTGATTTGGGTTGAATTAATGACAGTCATTACAGTGCTGTTCAAAATTGTTTAATGAAAAGGTCCTTCTCTGGTCACACTGTACTCCCTCTCCCAATGAAATTAAATTTTGAAAAAAAAAATGATTGAGGCAGTATTTAGGGCAAATTACGTTTAGGACAAGAAATTAATGTATAAGACATCTTGTACAGAGATAGTCCTGCTGGATACCATTCATTAAAAATTTGGTTTGTGTATCATACGTCTTAACTGTTTTGTGTACATGTTTCTTATTGTTGTTATCTACTGGAATTGGGATGGATTCTGTTTTCTTTGAGAACAGCTGTTTCCTGAATCAGACCCTTGAAGGGGCAGGTGTAACACAGTGGCTTTGTCAAGCACGTTGCAAGGCCACAGCAACTGTCCAGACCAGTCCTCACCATAAAGGAAGAGAGAGAAATAAAATTACTCCTTTAATTCTGATAACATATTCTAATTCCACATAAAATTCTTAGCAAACTGATATCTAGCTCTGGCAGTTGAATAATTAATTAACAATTCATCAAACTTGATCATTGAATTATACCACTAAAGTAATTTTCCTAAGTCCTAATTATCAAGGTATTGTGTACAATAGAGGACCATTGGTTAGAGGGGGAAGGATAATTTTAGCATTCCCCATTTAATTAATATAAAAGTTGCCAAAGATGGTGAAATCTAGCTTGCAGTGGCAGAGGCACAAACGAGTTGTCCTGCCTTCTGAGAATTCTGGCCAGTTCTGAACACACAATGTGACGGGCAGAACTCTACCACTTCTCGCGTCCGTCGGTCGTCGTAATTTAATATATATATTATTATTATTATTATTTTTGATTGTTGCCGACTTACGTGGTGGGCCTTAATAAAAATGATATTTAAGTTGAACAATGTAATAAACTTTTCATATAAATTTCCTCGGCTAGTCAGTTGACGTTAAAGCAAAAGATCTTTAGTTATTAATTACAATTGCGGCCCACACACGCGCGAGAGTATTTTTCTTACCTCCGTTGACCATTGTATTGTAGTCGGAGTCCTGGCTCTGGCTCTCAGCTATGGTACTGAAAATAAGAATCTTAAAGCTAAGTATTTCTGCAACATCGTGCGGCTGTGGAGAAAAATTAATATTATGCTAATAGCGAGCGAGTTTTCCGCTTCCGCTAATTTTTCATAAGTTAATATCGCCACGTAATGGCGTCATTGGCTGCATCGGCCGCTGCGATTGTTGAGCTGTAAATTACTTGAATGCAGGTTAATTCAAGGAAGGCGGACATGAAATCGGGATCACCTCTTACAAATTAAAAGTGCACAATGATATTAAATCGGTATATTATATGCTTAACTCATACAAATATGCTTACATTTGCCAGCACTCGCAAGATGTTGTACGTACACAATAAAGACAAGAGAAGAAGTAAGGTCGACTAAAAAAAATTAACAAAAGAGTGTAACTTGTCGTCTCTTTAGATCATTCTGTCATAAATTATTTCTTTGCAATCTAAACCTACACAGAGAAATTATTATTTTACGGCTACATGAAAAAAAATCTCTTACAAATTATGAATGTCTTCTTTATAAATAATTTAAAGTCTTTTCGTAATATGGCACTGGGGACGCTATATTGCCCCCCGAAATGTTTATGTCATAAAAAATGTTCGTGTTTTTTGACATAAATATTTCCTCTTTCATGTCCACAGTGTCCACATGCAGATTTTTCTTTCACAGTTTACATATGTCACATCGTATGTTGTAATTACTGAGGTGCGTTGCACACAAAGTGTAATACAGATGAAGTTCAAGGTATACAACCACGAGTTAGTCCGGAATATTTGAAGTCCCAGGGGTGTCAACTGTTCGCTCCCCATTTGGCGCTGCCGTAGGGAAACCTGGGGAAAACCTCGGCGGAGCGACAGACTAACTGCTTTGGTCACTTTCACTTAATTGTTTCTGGGATGTCATTGGAGTACAGGATGTGCATACAAATATTTTTGTTGCACTATGCAAAAAATGAGGTCATTAAAACAATTGATTGCGGTGTCGTTGATGATCTACGCCGCGACGTTTGGCTCGCGACGGCGTCGGTTGGTGTGTTCGGTGCTCGGCGTTCGTGGCGGCTGCGGAGAGGTCAACGCCCGCTCGACGCCAGCGTGTGTCTCGCCGTCGCGGAACGTCAGAATCAGCTGATCGGCTGCACCGTTGGCGATGCGCTTCTGTCTCGGCCGGGCGTGGCGGAGTGGGATGATATCCGCCCCCCGCTCTTGTTGGCAGGAGTCAGCTCTGCTACGCATCTCCGACGTAGTACATGAAACACACACACAACCAACGTAATATTTGTTTCCCGCTGCAGATGGTTACGCTAGTGGGAAAGGAGCATTTATTAGTGCGGCAGTTGTTGTTAAGTTTTCGCCAGTTTCCGAGTGTCAAGCTAGCACTGTCTTGCAGAAAACATGACATGGACCTTCTCCCGTGAATGCAGTTTTGATGCAATACTGTTTCCATTACACGTCAGTTTTTGTCTTGATAAAATTATTTATGTTTTCGCCGCACTCGCAGGCACTGGTGAGTGTCCCAATACGAGTTTAACACAAACATTCGCCGTTTCTGCGGTCGCTGTTTTGCAACAGTCCACGCATCGCATTCCAATCTCGCATTATTGTGCTCACTGAAACTACAGTCTGTCCCAAAAATATTGACTGTGGGTTCACTTCACGTTAACAGTTCACATTTATAGTAAATTCACAGTTTTTCGTGCGTAATATTGGCGTTTGGCGTCCTCACCGCTGTTGAACGTTCAATACTAGCACTTCACTGTCCATATCACAGTTTCACCTTCACAGTTTTTCACACTGCTTAAAGTAACTGTTTCGATTAGTTCACAAACACTAATGTATTTCAATCAGTCTGAACTGGATTTTGGCTAGTGCTGGATTTTACCAGTCTCTCGCACTAATTATCTCTTTTTATTTTCCACTTAGAGTCGTACTTGCCTTCAGATTTTTTGACTATACAATTGTATTTCCGTCTCATCTGAGGTAAGTCCCCATGTCATGTCTGCCCACTCATTGCGTACTTGCCCTCCAGAGCCAGGCTCGACTTTACAAAACTTTGCCTCTCGCATTATTGTACACATTTTATAATCTAGGCCTAGCGTGCAAGTTCCTAGATTAATGTTAGATTTGTGACTTTTGTTTACATTACAAATTCGTGCAAATCTCTGCCTTAGCAGATGGCAACATATTTTAACAGTGCTTAGCGGTAGTCGCGTTTACTGATTTGCTTTGTACGTTGTCCACAACACATGAGGTACCTTGGGTGATGTACACCCTGCACTCATATTGTTAAGTAAATTATGCTTGAGCATATTTCAAGATCGGTATAGACATAAATACATGGAACAACATATACATTATAATATTGAATTTCTAAGTTGCGTTACTACTACAGTTCAAAAATATTCATGACACACTAATGAAAAATTCTTTCATCATTACATGCTATTGAATTTTTTTTAAAAATATTTTTAAAGCATTTTCAAACATGAAGTTTGCAAATTATTCTTAAACCTACGTTCATTTTTTCCTTCAAAATACAATTGCTTGAAAATACTATTATTCCTTAACATCTACAAAATTGAATCGCACTAATCTTGTGTGCCTCATTGTCTTTAAATGTTACACTAAAATCTGAACATTTACACACAGAAAAAATACACTATAAACCCAACCTACTACACACAAATGTAAACGTTGCTCTACTGAGCGAACTTCTTTAAGTCTTTGTAAGTATTTTTTCTTATTTCCTTGGTAACTGCCTCCTTATTTGACCACAGAATGGTGTAGTTTGCGTGACAGAAAGTATAGTGAGGTACCACTTCGATGTTATAGGTGTAGCCCTCGATAACACCGGGTTTTTCCGAAAACACATTCTCATAATCTGTAAGTAGCTGAGTCAATTCGTTTTGTTGTGCTTCAGTCAAATGTTCTGACTCCCTAACTTTCATGGCTATCAGTTTCCTTTTTTCCTCTCTGTCTTCAGTAATAAACTCCTTATAACATGCTTGTCTTGTACTTAAGTCAGAATATAAATTCATTACCTGTATTCCTTCGAATCTCGTTTGAAAGCTCCGGCAATATTTACCGTGCACTTCCCGTGTCCTCAACAAGGGCAAAATTACACGTCTATCCTCATTCATAAGGCTTACTTCCCCGCACAAGAGGTTGATTTTTGCGTCCCTCTGGCGTAAAAATTCCATCCCCAGGATGCAAGCAACACCTAATCCCTTAACTACTAGGAACGAGCTTTTCATTGCTTCATTTCCTACCGTAAACTCGACTTGCACCTGGTGCTTTATGATATGAGATTGTGCACCTATTGCACCTGTAACACGACAATTCTTCACTGGCAATACTGGTATTCTATTATTTTGACTCAAGTACTTGTAAAAATTTGCGCTCATGACATTGGTTGACACACCGGTATCGACTATTATGTGTATTGGTGCTCCATACATATCTGCTTGCAATATAGCCTGCACAACACTTTTGTCGGTTCGGTTACATGTCTGCGGTATGTCTACAAGTTCCTTTTCTATTTTTGTTCCTTCATTGTATCTCAGCATACAAAGTTTATGGCTGTCATCCGTGAATGTGCCCTCACTACACCATCCTGCAGCCAACAACGGAGAGCGTATTGTGGCTGTCTTTAGTTTAACGGATGAGCATTAGTGGGTTGACAGTTGTCTGTCACTTCCACTAACCTCACATTGTGGTTCTGGTTGTTGTTGTTGCTACTGTTGGGTTGGCCACCCTGCCTCCCCGATGGTGTATTTTGATATTGTGTATGGCTCTGGTTTTGCGGTGGTCGGTTGTAATTCCCTGACATATTCTGTGACGGACCTGGGTTGGCGTTCCATTGTGGCGCTGTGTTTTGTTGCCACTGTGGTGTCGGTTCGTTACGACCACGCCACTGGTTTCGGTTGTTCCGCCATTGCGGATTGCCGTTACCATTATATCCATTACTCATGCGTCCATCATGATGTCTCTTTCGATTTTCACGATTATAACCGTTGCCGTTATAACCATTGCCATTGTTTGTGCCTTGATTCTGTTGCCGGTGCTCTTGCCTATTTCCGTTACCATTTGGTACTAAGTTACTACCGTTACTGTGGCTGCTATTGTAATCGGCTTTGTGTTGATTATAGCCTGCATGGTTCCACTTGTTTTCGGTTTTCATATCTTCGATCAATAGGTCAACAGAATCCACTATTTCCATGAATTGTTCTATATCGTATTCCGGCACATTGATGAAATATCTTTTAATTTCACTGGGCAACTTCAATTTTATTAATCTGATTATATCACGATCGGACATTGGCTCGTCCCAGTACCTGGTTTTGTTTATATACTTTTCGAAATATTTGCGTAACGTTCCCATCTTAGGATTGTACATTTCTGGACTGTACAACTCCTTTCGTAGTCTTTCTTGGACGCTATCGGACCAGAATTTTTGCAAGAATGCACCTTCAAACTGTTGCATCGTTAGACATTTTTCGGACACGTCGGTGGCCCACAGTGCCGCGTCACCTTGAATAAAGGAGACCACGAACTGTATTCTTTGTCTTTCCGTCCATGTCCTGGGAAACACATTCCTGAAGCTCTTAGTAAATACAACAGGGTGGACATTTCGTTTTTCGCTATTGAAGGGTTGGAATGTCCTGTGTTTTATTACATTGTCCTCTTTTTTGCACATCTGATTGCTACATTCTGGGACATTCATCACTTCGTGATGTGCGCTGCACGGTATCGCGTGTTGTTCGTGCTCATAATTCGCATTAGGTTGCGGTTGTGCACTCGCACCCTGCCTACCGTCAGCGTTATTACAGTAATCAGTACGCGGAGTCGGATTCATGATCTGTCCGCCACTGTTTACATTGCTTTCCAACGCAGACAGTCTCCGCGCGACCTCCTGTTGCCAATTTGGCAACTACGCAGTCACAAGGGATTTGATCTGTGTTAATTCGGCACGTAGTGCGGCAGTGCTAGCGTCAATATTTACACTCGCGGCCGCAGTCGCTTGTTCTACAGCTGTTTTTACATCGCTTTCAATCTTTGCAGATATCTCGCGATCCTTTACTTCTAGCCATTCATTTAATTCTTTTTCTACTTTTTGAGCTTGCACTTCCAAATATGCGTCAATACTTTTCCGTGCATCTATCTCCACATTATCTACGCGGTTGGTTAAAGTCTGGACATTATCTTCAAGCCTAGCCTGCGATATCTGTAATTTTTGCATTTCGCCGGCTAAGCTTTGCGCAAGATCGGGTATTTCTTTGCCCGCATCCCGCATCTCGGCTAGTTCGCTTTGGATACTGTCGAGTTTTGCTTCACTGCGCTGCTCTTGCTCAATGAGCTTTTGCGTTAATTTTTTCTCCTGCTCATGCAACATCTGAGCCAGTTTTTCGTCTCTTTGTTTTTCCCTCTGTTCTGACATTCTTTCCTTTTCCCTTTCTTTCAGTTCTCTTTGTTGCTCTTGCTCATGGAGCATCTGAGCCAGTTTCTGATCTCTTTCCCTATCTCTTTCTTCTAACCTGCGCAGAAATTCTGCAAATGGGTCTGCAATCGGTGAGCATACTGGTGCCCCGCTTAATCTAGCACTCGATTGGCCCCCCTGCCCAGGCAGTAGAGTTGTTACTCTATTCCCATTCTGCTGTGGAGCGTCATTCACCGTCCACAGATCCTCGCCCCCCGCTCCGGAAATTATGTTATCCGAGGCGGTGGCTTGGGATTCGTTTACGTATTGCAAATGATCCTCACTTTCCATATTAACAGAATTTTGTTCTTTTGGTACGGATGCTTTAGGTTGTCCTATCTTACCCATACTAAATTCACTTTAAGCCACTGACGAATCTTTAACACACACGATTAATTATCCCCTCCAAAAATAAACACATAAATACACAAAACGAATAATTATCCCTCCAAAAATGAACACATAAATACACAAAACACCGAAGGTATCTCATGTGCACATGGGTTCGATATTCCGCGCAGAGCTACACAGGATGCTTGCACAATAGGCCTTACCTTACTTATTTTTCTTTCTCGCAATCCTTTTTCTTTTCTACACTTTTTCCTCTCCAGATCTCCTCAGGGTGTGGTTTTGTTGTTGTACATGTAAAAGAATTCATACAAGCATTAATATTTTACAACAATTAGACACATACATAATTACATTCATTACAATAGAATCATATTAATCGGGCCCCAAAGTTGCGGCGCCAATCTCGCGTCCGTCGGTCGTCGTAATTTAATATATATATTATTATTGTTATTATTATTTTTGATTGTTGCCGACTTACGTGGTGGGCCTTAATAAAAATGATATTTAAGTTGAACAATGTAATAAACTTTTCATATAAATTTCCTCGGCTAGTCAGTTGACGTTAAAGCAAAAGATCTTTAGTTATTAATTACAATTGTGGCCCACACACACGCGAGAGTATTTTTCTTACCTCCGTTGACCATTGTATTGTAGTCGGAGTCCTGGCTCTGGCTCTCAGCTATGGTACTGAAAATAAGAATCTTAAAGCTAAGTATTTCTGCAACTTCGTGCGGCTGTGGAGAAAAATTAATATTATGCTAATAGCGGGCGAGTTTTCCGCTTCCGCTAATTTTTCATAAGTTAATATCGCCACGTAATGGCGTCATTGGCTGCATCGGCCGCTGCGATTGTTGAGCTGTAAATTACTTGAATGCAGGTTAATTCAAGGAAGGCGGACATGAAATCAGGATCACCTCTTACAAATTAAAAGTGCACAATAATATTAAATCGGTATATTATATGCTTAACTCATACAAATATGCTTACATTTGCCAGCACTCGCAAGATGTTGTACGTACACAATAAAGACAAGAGAAGAAGTAAGGTCGACTAAAAAAAATTAACAAAAGAGTGTAACTTGTCGTCTCTTTAGATCATTCTGTCATAAATTATTTCTTTGCAATCTAAACCTACACAGAGAAATTATTATTTTACGGCTACATGAAAAAAAATCTCTTACAAATTATGAATGTCTTCTTTATAAATAATTTAAAGTCTTTTCGTAATATGGCACTGGGGACGCTATACACTCCAGGTGGCCAGAATAGCAGGAATGATTCCACCTCTCATCCTTGTTAGGTTAGCTATGAATACTTTTTCACATACCTCTTGGTGCACTGTAACGCAGTGACCAAACCTTTCATCACCTTGAAAGCAGATCTCCAGCCCCATTCCATTGCAGTTTCTAGAGGAGTCAACACTGCAAAGTTCAGTGTATGGCAGGTACCACCGTTTAATGGCTAGTGCTTCCCATTGCCTTGGGAACTGCATAGGTTTAGTCATTCGGAAACGAATTGTGGTGTTTCTGAAGCACTCCATAATTACAGTGGTTCTGAGTGCATTAGTGATACATCTGTACCACTAGACAGTAGTGCAGCAGACTGGCATGTAGGGTAGTAAGCTGTTTTGGCTGACCCCTTTTGCTATTAGTGTGACCCACGGTTAGTTTCTCTGTTTATAGTGATATCCGCTATTGCATTTCTGTGCCCTTTCTGGGGACTGGTCTTCATACTGAAGACAGGTTTGTGAGTGATCTTATGTACTTTCAACTTGTCCTACAGCAAGTATGCTTGCCCAGCGGCTACGTTCTGCGTGTAACAATTTATGAATGCTTGCGATAGGGCTACGTCTGGATTTGTGTGTTGAATTCTAAATGTATGTTTCGCCATATTACCCCAACTTTCATTGTCTGTAGCTTCCCTATTGTCCCTTTTGTAAACCAATTTCTTAGTAGGCTATGAAACACCTGCAGAAGAGACAAAGTCCGACGCCTGGGACAGAAGATCCTCTGGTGAGTGATCTGCTAGGGAATATTGTCAGTAAGACCTACATTGATAATCTACTACAATTACTTCCACCAAAAACCCAAAAGCTACAACATGATTGCAATATGAGTAAAAATTGTAGAATGCAGTTCAGAATTTGGCTTTCCTTACAAAGTAGTACACAATTCTCTGTTTAATATTGCAACTCCAAAAATACAAACTTCCTCACACTAAAAATTAAATTCAATCTTACCTTCAGTTGATCTGCAATTCTGCCGTGCAAAGGTTAGCAAAACTACTTGAAATGAACACACATTGGTGTGGTCTTCAGTTCAAAGACTGATTTGACACAGCTCTACACACACACACACACACACACACACACACACACACACACACGCACACACACCTTCTCTCTCTCTCTGAGTGGCCTGCACCATAACTGATAGAATTACAATGTCATTGACAAACTTTGAAGTTTTATTTCTTCTCCCTGAACCTGAATTCCTTTGCGAAACTTTGCCTTGGTTTTCTTTACTGTTTGCTCTTTGCACTGATTGAATAACATGGGAATAAAATTGTAACAGTCTCACTCTATTTTTAATGACTGTCTTCCTTTCATGTTCTGAGACTGTTATAACTGCAGTCTGGTTTCTATACATCTTGTAGGTGATCTTTAACTCCCTGTATTTTATCTGCACTGTTAGATGGACCTACTTTGGCAAATACGTGGAGTGATCCAACTGACAAACCATGAAAAAATGCAGCCGCCATTATGAAAGAAAAAGAAACTGAAGATACGGAAGAACCAAACAAATATAAGTGGACCAGTGTAATGTACAAAATAGAAAGAAGCATTATAATAAGATAGAAAGTGAATTCTTTATTATAGGTGACTCATTGTTGAAAAACATACTCCTTCCAAACTCTGAAATTGACTTTCGACCAGGAATCAGGACACATCAATTGCATACACACCTAAACAACACAGCACACAAGCGTAACAGAAATCCAAAAGGTGTTTTTATCGATGTGGGAACAAATTTGCTTCAAAACAACAGTGAGGAAGAAATTGTAAATCACATAAGGAACTTCATCTGAATGGCCAGAAGACTCTACTCAAATTCTAGAATAATAATAAGTGCCACTGTGTTCAGGAGATCGGTGACTGACAGATATGTGCAGAGAATAAACAGCAATATTAAAGAACAGTCCAATAAACAAGGAGTCGTTTTCATTGATCCCAAGAAATTTCTAAGTGCAAAGTCTCTTGCCAAAGATGGTCTACATCTGAATAGGTTGGGCCCAAAAATATTCAGTAAGATGTTCATAGATACTTGGTAGGTCATAAAAAATAAGGGAAACTGATAAGTAGTGATGGGGGTGAAAAAAGTTGTGTAGCATTAAGAAAGACAAAACCAAACCATTATCTGGTGAGAAATACGCTGAAGCCCTTAACTAATAGTCAAAGTAGATATGTTATCCACTGGAATATAAATGTTTTAAACACTGATGCTTCAAACAATAAAAGCTCCAAAATAGATGAATTGGAAATCATTCCGTCAGAATGTGAAAATATTGAAGTTTGTTTGTTTAAATGAGCACTGTTTTACTGAGGAGACAAAATTGTAAACAAAAAAAGGAATTTCAGATTAGCAAGTAGCTTTTGTAGAAAAAACAAGTCACATGGAGGCTCAGTATACTTCTGCGTAGTGATATAAATTATGAGACAATATCTACATAGTGATATAAAATATGAGACCAGAAACTGTTTTAATTACTTAAATGAAGAATGTGTGTTTGAGAGCTGTTGTCTAGAAATAGTGGACTCACTAACAAATGTTATAATAATCTCAATATACAGAATTCCAGGGACGTCAACAACAGAACTATTCTTATCTAAGCTTCAAATTATGCTAGACGACCTTTGTAGAGAAAAAAAGAAAAAAGGTATTAGCTGTTGATTTTAATATTATCACATATGATAGTAGCTACACTTCAAGATTCACTGACTTGGTAAAGAAATATGGTTTCAAACTGAATTTCTTTGAATCTACCAGAGACAATGGGCAATCAGCAACATGTATTGACAATGTTCTAACTAATTATGTATGTGAAGATGTGTATAAATTTTGTCTAGATCTAGGTATTTCAGATTATTGTGCATTGTTCATTGAGCTGCCACAGACAAACAGGAACATTTCATGTATGAGAACTCATATGAGCAGGAACTAAGAAACAAAACAAGGAACAAAACAAGGAACTTTAGCAAAGAAAACATGCTAACATTTAGTGAGAAGCTAAAAGAGAAAACATGGCCTTTTGACCATTGTAACTCAAGTGATGAAAACTTTGAGAAATTCCTAAATAGTTTTCTTGGGGTCTTTAATGAAACATTTCCACCTAGACTCTGCAGCAATAAAATAACAAATAAAGTAAAGTAACATGTCTACTTTGACTATGGTCTACATCTGAATAGGTTGGGCTCAAAAATATTCAGTAAGATATTCATAGATACTTGGTAGGTCATAAAAATAGAGAAATAAGATAGTACGAATTTTCTGCAATCTCACAAAGGCGTTTGATTCTGTAAACCATGCATTACTTGTTTACAAACTTGGGAAGTATGGCATTAGCAGCAGTGCCCTACAATGGCTTAAACCCTACTTATCAAACAGAAAGCAAAGAGTTAGATTCTCTTCAAATGGCGCATATTATTTTTCTGACTGGAAAAGATAATCTCAGTGTGTTCCACAAGTCTCCATATTAGGCCCAGTCCTATTTCTATTCTGTGTTAATGACTTACCATTAAATATCAGTTCCTTATCAGTTCTGTCTTATTTGAAGATCAGGATTCAGAAAAAATTCCCAAATCTGTGATCAGTACCATCAGTACCCTTAGAAACTTGGTTTAAGCTAATTGGGTTGAATCTAAACATATCTAAGACTAACATGATACAGTTCAAAAGCAAACAGCCAAACTGTGAGCAGATTAAGATTGTACACAATAACCAAGATATAGGAGAAGTTGACTCAGTCAAATTCTTAGGTTTAAATGTAGAGAAAAATTGGAGCTGGCTGGCACCCATTGAATAGCTAGCAAACAAATTGAGCAGCTCTGCATTTGCAAATATTATCAACTGCAAGTGACATGGACACACAAAAAAGTAGTGTATACAAGCTACTTCAAATCCATTATTAGGTATGGTATTGTTTTTTGGGGTAACTTGACAATCATAGCATGGATACTAAAAATACAGAAAAAAATCATTCAAAGTATGTGCACTGCAAATCACAAAGAACCATGCTAACCATTATTTAGAAAACTTAACATATTAACTTTGCCATCCTTATACATATATGAGATTATTATATTTCTGCACACCAGACACGAATTATTTGAGGGAAACCATTTTGTCCATTCACATTCTGGTACCACGTGCTGCAGAATTTGAATCCGCACCAGACGTCATGGACGTCGAAGACCCATAGAGGTCTCTGCACCATCGTGCCGTAAGTTGTGGTGGCACGCGCCTCCTGGCCTGCTTTTAGTGTGAGTGCACCACCGTGGAACACGTGGTCCCAGCAGCCAATAGCAGCACCCCCGATAGCATACTTAAGCGCCTGGCTCGCGTTCAGCCAGCAGTCTAACGTTGCGTGTGTCTCAGGACGTATCACCTCAGACAGTGTATTTACTATCATGTTTCTATTCCAGTGGACGTGGTTGTCTTGTTTGGTTTGTTACTCTGTTGTCTGTTCTTGTTGTGTCGTAACGTCCTATGTTGGTTGTGTCCGTCCTCTCCCGTTGTGTTGGTGTTCGCGGGCCACTCCACGTGTCCCACCGCGTTTCCGTCACTACTATCCCGCGACCATTCCGGTCACCATTACAACACACATGATACTAGAAACCAAGAAAAATTTATACTCCCCACCCATAACCTCAGACTGTAGACCCAGGGATCTCAATGTATGGGAATGAAAATTTGTAATAAATTAAAAGGGAACAAGTTGATGCAGATGAATTTAGGTTCACTTAAAAGAAAGCTACATGAGGTACTGACACAGAAGTGTTATTACTCAGTGGATGAATTCATGCAGGGCAGACTGGAAATTTGAGCTGTACACAATGTGTTACATGTTCCACGAAACATCCCTATAGTGTTATTATTTATTGTAGTGCTATTATTTATTAATGTAAAAATCATTCTAACTGTATTATAAATTTTTGACATGTCTCCTCTACGCAAACCAAATGAATTGTAAACATATGTCATGAAATGAATAAAACACAATTAAATTAAATTCACAATTCAGAATTTCAAAGAGCATATTCCAGTTATTATCAAAAGCTTTTTTTAACCCTGTAAATTCTGTAAATGTGTGTACAACTCTTTCCAGTCATTCTTATAATCTGACTTAATGTTGTTTCTGAAAGACTTGTTTATTTCGCTGTTATGTGTAATGTACAAAGTTTACTTTGTTTATGTGCTTTGCTAATTACATATGATTTTCATGTGAAATGCCCTTGATATGTCAGTGATCATTAGGGTTTGTTATTGGTTAACTGAGGTTGAGGAATACACTCATAATTTGTTAGAATCATCTTTTGTAAAATTGTCATGGAAATGGTTGAAAAGTATTTTAGAAACATTTTACAGTAATCTAATCGCAGGTATCACATACACTCCTGGAAATGGAAAAAAGAACACATTGACACCGGTGTGTCAGACCCACCATACTTCCTCCGGACACTGCGAGAGGGCTGTACAAGCAATGATCACATGCACGGCACAGCGGACACACCAGGAACCGCGGTGTTGGCCGTCGAATGGCGCTAGCTGCGCAGCATTTGTGCACCGCCGCCGTCAGTGTCAGCCAGTTTGCCGTGGCATACGGAGCTCCATCGCAGTCTTTAACACTGGTAGCATGCCGCAACAGCGTGGACGTGAACCGTATGTGCAGTTGACAGACTTTGAGCGAGGGCGTATAGTGGGCATGCGGGAGGCCGGGTGGACGTACCGCCGAATTGCTCAACACGTGGGGCGTGAGGTCTCCACAGTACATCGATGTTGTCGCCAGTGGTCGGCGGAAGGTGCACGTGCCCGTCGACCTGGGACCGGACCGCAGCGACGCACGGATGCACGCCAAGACCGTAGGATCCTATGCAGTGCCGTAGGGGACCGCACCGCCACATCCCAGCAAATTAGGGACACTGTTGCTCCTGGGGTATCGGCGAGGACCATTCGCAACCGTCTCCATGAAGCTGGGCTACGGTCCCGCACACCGTTAGGCCGTCTTCCGCTCACGCCCCAACATCGTGCAGCCCGCCTCCAGTGGTGTCGCGACAGGCGTGAATGGAGGGACGAATGGAGACGTGTCGTCTTCAGCGATGAGAGTCGCTTCTGCCTTGGTGCCAATGATGGTCGTATGCGTGTTTGGCGCCGTGCAGGTGAGCGCCACAATCAGGACTGCATACGACCGAGGCACACAGGGCCAACACCCGGCATCATGGTGTGGGGAGCGATCTCCTACACTGGCCGTACACCACTGGTGATCATTGAGGGGACACTGAATAGTGCACGGTACATCCAAACCGTCATCGAACCCATCGTTCTACCATTCCTAGACCGGCAAGGGAACTTGCTGTTCCAACAGGACAATGCACGTCCGCATGTATCCCGTGCCACCCAACGTGCTCTAGAAGGTGTAAGTCAACTACCCTGGCCAGCAAGATCTCCGGATCTGTCCCCCATTGAGCATGTTTGGGACTGGATGAAGCGTCGTCTCACGCGGTCTGCACGTCCAGCACAAACGCTGGTCCAACTGAGGCGCCAGGTGGAAATGGCATGGCAAGCCGTTCCACAGGACTACATCCAGCATCTCTACGATCGTCTCCATGGGAGAATAGCAGCCTGCATTGCTGCGAAAGGTGGATATACACTGTACTAGTGCCGACATTGTGCATGCTCTGTTGCCTGTGTCTATGTGCCTGTGGTTCTGTCAGTGTGATCATGTGATGTATCTGACCCCAGGAATGTGTCAATAAAGTTTCCCCTTCCTGGGACAATGAATTCACGGTGTTCTTACTTCAATTTCCAGGAGTGCACTTTAGTACATACTGTGGTTGTTCAAAAACTGCAGTCCTGCTTTGAGATTTCTATCTAAGAAGTAGTATTTAGTTATCAACTGATTATTAGGTATTTTGCTGTTAGGGACACTGTGTTTCCACTACATAGATATGTTATATGGTTTTTAAATATGTTTATGATTTCAAATTAGCATGACATGATTTGTCTTGGACCATTACTATTCTTTTTGGAAAATGATTATGTATATGTTTCATTTTCTCTCTGTGGATCTTTCATTTATATCAGACATGGGCAGCCTTTGGTGATCCATGGGACTGATTCACATACTTACTTAAGGGGAGTACGTACGTCCTATACCCTCAGTGTTAAATTTGCAATATTGATGACACATTATCTCAGAACCTGTGATAGACAGAGATCTGAAATTTTTGGGATGTATAGTATCACTCTTTTTCAGATTACTGAACCAGAATCAAAATATACAGAGAAATAAGTCCACTTTTTCTTCCATAAGTAAAAAACCATTAGAGGTAGAGATGTTTTGGGAGGTTCAGTAGCTGCAGTATACTAAGTGGTAACATAGTGTAAAATTAGATATATGTATCTGTAATATTCATTAATGGGTCAAATAATTTTAAAAATGTCATTTCCGGCAAATCAAGTTCAAACATTTTATTTGATATTAACTTCCACATGGAGGCATGCCAGCTTCTAGAAACAGCTAGGCCCATAATCAGCATTATCTGGATCCTGTTCTTGACTATCCTGCAAACCTAGAAGCTTCCTTCTTTTCCTGCCTCTTGCTTCTTTACTCATTTCCTCTGCTGCACGCTGGGCTTTCATGATCCTAAGTCGATCCATTCACTGAAAGGCTTGCAGTGCGTTGGCACCTGGAGTGATACCAAGTTCCTCTAGAACCCAATTCTTCCCTTTATACCATCATTAAACGTTATTACAGCATCACAAACACCCAAGCATAGAGTTCTCCTTCCTACAAAGACATTTTTTGGTATGCTGGTCCAAATTACATTATTGAAAGACTCATTTGGGTTTTGTGTTCGACCATGGAGGCATTTGGAAAGAAGGTCAGGATGAGCTCATTCTGTATATATTGGTTCAATAGCTTCCATCACTGCAGATGGTATGCTATTTTTGTGCCTAAATTGTTCCTCGCTACCCGCTGCCTGAGCTTTGCGGTACTAGCACCATGAATCAGCACCAGGTGGACAAAGACCATGTATAGGTGTATCATCAGTGGAAGATTTGTGGAAGAATGTAGCCCACTCTGCTCGTTTCATCACCTGTAGGTCATGTGTATTGTTTCTTATTGCCATTCCATAATAATGCTGGAGTTCATCAATGTTTTTGTCTGTAAGTCTTCCTTTACCATTTAGAGTCTTTCCATCTGATAACTTCTCTTTTCCTTTTGTCTGCTTCAATTTTCGGAGATGTATTCCCATCCATTTTTGAATGTGGCCCACACATTCAATCTTAACAATCTGCTTATTACCATAAGGTTGGCTTTCCACTACTGATTTGTAAGCTTCTGAATCACCATCCCCCAAGTACTCAGTCTAACACACACCTCTCTCCTGTTGTGTGTCTGAACATAGAAACAACTGCAGTAGCCTCCATACCCCCACTAGTTCCCTCATAATTCTTAGCACAATTTGTTTTATGGCTTTCACTTGTTTCATCAACTGATTTACACTGATGACAGCATTTAGTTAGCACTTCAACGTCTAAAACTTTACCTGTGTCAACACTAGTGACAGTTGCAACTGCATTTTTTGATGTGTGACCTCTCTTCTGCCATGTGCCATCAACTGCCACAGATAAGACTGTTGTGTTATTTAATTCTACTGCTTATTTAGCAGCAGCTTTCATAGAAGCAGCAGCAACAGATTTGACACATTCACCAATTACTTCTGTGTACTTACTTGATCTGGTTGGTGGGTTTGGCAAGTTCAGCATTGCACATAATACTTCAGCTGCAGTCAATCCTTTCCCAATGCACCTCATTCCATACAGGAATCTAAGGGCACGTTTATGCTGCCACCTTGCTGCTTGCCGGCACGGCACGGCGATGATGAATCAAACCCACAGGATCTTATCACCCCATTTAGCGTGCACCATCGTAGCTCGCACCGCTCGCTGCTCACTACTCACTGCGATCCTTGCCAAGCGATGATATCAAGCTGGTTTGTGTTTCACGCTACGACCATCGCCGTCTGGCCTGAAACTTGTACTGTGATTGGCTGCTTCAAGGTCACTCTAGCAGAGCACTGTTTGTCTGCTTGTTGCGCATGTGGTACTTTCGTGTCCCATCGTGCACAATTTTGTTTGTTGGATGCAGTTTCTGTACAGGCCACAAACAATGAGCGAAGATTTGAAGCAAATGATTATTTCAGCTGTTTTTGAATGGAACGCCATCTTGGACCACTGGCATGCAGATCATCACAACCATTTCATACTGGATAAACTTTGGAAAGAAGTTGCAATAAAATATGGAACATGTAAGTTGCATTTCAATTTAATTTCACTACACAATACTTTCTTCATTAAACGAACACTCAAACAGATTACTTATTTATGTAAAACATAAGCAGCATATTGTCTGTTGCATTACACAATATTTTATTCATTAAAGAAACACTTAAACAGATTCCTTATATCAATAGCTTCAGCAGGAGCTGCATTGTTTCTTCTTGATGGCTGAACTACAGGAAGTACGTCTCTGTACTCCACATTGTTCAGTACATTCTCTTTGTCCACAATCATGTTATGTAAAACGCAAACAGCTTTCACAATCAGTTCTGCAGTCTCTACTTTCATTTCAATTGGTTTGTTTAGTAATTGCCACTTTGCAGCCACAATTCCAAAGGCAAATTCAACAGTTTTTCTAGTTCGTGAAAGAACTTTGTTGAACTTTTCATTCGAGCAATCAAGATTTCTCCTGGCAAAAGGTTTCATCAGGTGTCTGAGAAGGGGGTACACTTCATCTACTATGAAGACAAAGGGGGCTTTAACAGCAGTACCTGGTAGAAAGTCGTCTTCAGGAATGTGAAGCACGCCTTTCACCATTTTATCGTACAAAACAGACATCCTGAAAGTGCCTCCGTCACTTTGTTTTCCAAATGCTCCAACTTCAATAAAAGTAAATTTACAGTCTGTATCACACACAGCCTGCAGAACTATTGAAAAGTATTTTTTATAATTGAAAAACATATAACCAGACCATTTAGGGCTTACAGTTCATATATGCTCCCCATCAACAGGACCTAGACAATTTGGAAACCCCCACTTCTTGTAAAACATTTCAGCTGTTTCTCTGAATTCTTCTTCCATTGGTGGCTTCATATGCAATGGTTGTAGTGTTTGCCACAACACTGATAAAACCTGTTTTACAATTTGAGAAACAGTAGTTATTCCTGCTCTAAACTCTCCTGCTAGAGTTGCATATGAGTTCCCTGCTGCCAAGAACCTGAAATTAAAAAAAAAAAAAAAAAGGTGTGTTACTTTCCACTGTGTATTTATGTAACTACATTGTGTACTTAATGGAATTGGTTATTCTTTAATGTTTTGGCAAAGATATTTTTCCTCTTATTTCAGTAGTCTGTGATGTTAAGAAAAAATGGAAAAGTCTTCCACAGCAGTTCAAAGAAAGGCTGAACACGCTTCCTAGACACACCTCAGGCGGTGCTGCTCAGACGGCTCCAGTACACTGGCTGTATTTTGAGGCTATGATGTTCTTATGAGATAATTTTGAACCTAGAGTGACTAGTGGGAATTGAACACAACAGCAAGTATGCTGTTATAGCTCATAGCTAACCAACAACATCTTTAGCATCACCACTTTCCCCAGTGTCTTCTGATCACACTGAGACACCACCAAACTCTACACCTGCTGAACATAGGGGCTATAGGAAGAGACCATGACCTGTAGACCCAATTGCAATTCAGTTGATAGAAATTGAAAAAGAGAAGTTGCGTATGTGCAAGGAAAAAGAGTCGCTGTTATCAGAAAAAAAGATGAAGATGTAGCTTTCTTCATGTCTCTTCTTCCTCACGCGAGACGCATGACTCCTTTTGACAAAATGTCGTTCAGAATAGATGTGCAGAAACTACTTATGGAAAGAGTATATGGATCTTCAGATCGAAGTTACAGAGGATACGATGAAGCTTCGCAATGGTATATACATATTCATCCATCTACTTCAAATATTAGCACTGAGAATGGATCCATCAGATTTGCACCAGGAACAGCACTTAGTAACCAACATTGCACAGTTAATGATGTACAAACATCAAGCCCAGGCGAGAAGATAACTGGTGGTACAGACTACGATCGCCCAAGTGAAGCGGAAGTAAGTTTTGTGAATGTCATGGACCCGCATTACAACTGAGCTTAAAAAGGGGACTAAATAAACCTTGTCACATTATAAAGCAAATTTGAAATGTAGTTAGAATTGGTTAAAATAAAATAAAACTATCAGAAATGTATTTATTATTGTTTTTATTTGTAGCTATCTTGTTAGTCTTTCATATCCCTGTAATTCAAAATCATGCAACAGAAAAATATTGTATAGGATCTATCATTAATAATTGGGTGTAATATTTTTTAAAGTTATAGTTACATCTAAGTTATAAATTTTACTATTAGGACAACCCTAAGCAGATGGCAGATGTAGTACATAAAGTAGACATAAATAAAATCTGAAGAATATTACCTCAGAGTGAGTGCCAGGTGTTCCTCCACAGAAATTGCATTAACAATGTTGGGCTGAATCTTCATCTGTTTAGCTATTCCTGGTTCGATGAGATTTAGAATGTACTGGAAGGTTTCTTGCGACATTCGTAAATGTCTGAAAAAGCGATCTGGATAGATTTTGAGCTGTTGGTAATATTTGTGAAAGTATCTGTAGTGAGGACGTTCAGCATTCAAAGGGTGCACTCCATATTTCCTCTTCCTTCTCCATTCCAACAACCACATTTTTGTAGCAAACGAATCACTGTCACTGTCATCAGATGATGTGGAGAACACGTTTTATGCTTGATGCCACTGTAGTTGTGCACTTTCCTGTAATGTAATAGCTGAAGGATGAATACACACGGCGAGCAGCAAGGTACCTGCAGCGTACATGCAACAAGACTGCCGGCAAGTAGCAAGGTGCCGTGTGCCAGCAGCGAGCTGCCAGTTGCGAGAAGGCAGCATTAACGTACCCTAACATTGCTCTCAAACAAGTCATTCTTGCACTTTTTAGAAGTCCAAAATGATGTCGAGAGCCTGCAGAATTTGCACTGAATATCAGGTTTGTTAGCCAGTCCAGTCCTTGCAGATGAGTCCTCAGAGATGCTAATTTGCCCACCACAAACCTTACATGACACAGATTCTTGCAAAACTTGTCCTAACACACTCAAATCTAAAATAACATAACCTAAACTATTTTGATATTTGCCAATAAATAAATCCTCATGGTCTCCAAGTTTCCTCTTTGAAGCACTAGTAGATGTATTCTTATCATGGGTCTGTGAAAAATCTATTTCAAGATCAACACAGATTTTGTGATATGCTGATTTCCATGGAAATGTCGCTTCTTAAAACAACCCTTTCTTTTTGTCATGTTGAAAAGAGGTATAAGAGCATATAATAACACACCAAACCACTATGTTTTCAGTTCAAAACTTATGAAACATGACAACCACAAAGTAAATAAACAAAATGCATGTGCTATACTGCCATTTCTGTTTACACAGTGCATCCAACCTCTTAACACAAACATTAACATGATTTCAAGGAATAAATAGGTGAAAACCACAGTCTTCTAGATTGAATAGTTCAACAGATAGAGATACTTAGGCAAGTCAGTGCAGAACGACCAGATAATGTTACACACGCACTATTAACTTTGAAATGATAGAAACTACGCTTCCAATTGGAATTTTTTGACAAATAATGCATCAAATTATTCAGGAGAGATCAAATATTAATAAGGGATAATAATCCGAAAATGTCCCCTTAAGCTCACGGGCTGCATCATAAGGCAACAGCAATGCTCCTAGCACAAATTCAAAACTGTAGTGTCTGTGACAATGTTTATTGGGTAATTCTGCAATATGAATGGTTTTCCTTCTCTGAATACCATGCCATTAAATTATGCCTCAAAACATGTTTTTCTGAAATAACACTCATTTTTCTTTCTCCTGGAATTTCTTTGGCAGGCCAAACTGAAACTTATTGTGCACCAGATGTGGCCCGCAGGTTGCTGGTTGCCCACCTATGATCTGCATAAAGCATCTATGGGCGAAAATTTTAAATTTCTTTGGATTTGCCATCGTTATCACATCACATTCATTTATTTATTGATTTGTGTGTATGTGCCTCTTTAGGAAATATCTTTCATCAAAAGCACTTAAGAGTTGCTGTTGTATAGCTCTGGTTTGGTCCGCACAGTAGTATTCCCAACAGGAATAGAAAAGTATAGTGCAACAACAACTGTTAATTTATTTCTAAATTCATCTGTCTCTCAAATGTGACCCCTATAGTAAATTGTTTACCTTCAAATGGCACCATTGAGGTATCCCTATCAATCATGTTTGACTGATACGGAGCCATACAGTTTCATGGAATTATAAGTGCTGATCCAGTTACACTATCAAGAGAGTATTTATAGGATCAACAATGGGAAGAAATTTATAAAGGACACATAATTAAATATTCATTCTTTAGAAAAATATTCTTACAACACTATGAATCTAGTTTTCCTCTGTAACAGACAACAATCAGTAACAGTAGCAAACAGGAGACACAATGGCTATGATTTTAGATAAAAATACCCTCTGTCAGCAGGAAATTGCTTTGTTTAATTCAGACAGTTAGTTCTAATCAAGATTTAAGCAGTATTGTAGCAAACACTGGCCCATTTAGAGGGACCCCACAGTTCTATACATGACCTCAGTATCAGTCATATGCCACAGGTTGAATAATGTCTGAGAGAATAGGGGGGCATGCATAAAATATACACTACTGGCCATTAAAATTGCTACACCACAAAGATGATGTGAGACAGACACGAAATTTAACCGACAGGAAGAAGATGCTGATTAGCTTTTCAGAGCATTCACACAAGGTTGGCGCCAGTGGCGACACCTACAATGTGCTGACACGAGGAAAGTTTCCAACCGATTTCTCATACACAAACAGCAGTTGACCAGCATTGCCTGGTGAAATGTTGTCGTGATGTCTCGTGTAAGGAGGATAAATGTGTACCATCACGTTTCCGACTTTGATAAAGGTCGGATTGTAGCCTATCACGATTGTGGTTTATCGTATCACGACATTGCTGCTCACGTTGGTCAAGATCCAATGGCTGTTAGCAGAATATGGAATCAGTGGGTTCAGGAGAGTAACACGGAATGCCATGCTCGATCCCAACGGCCTCATATCACTAGCAGTCGAGATGACAGGCATCTTATCCGCATGGCTGTAATGGATCATGCAGCCATGTCTTGATCCCTGAGTCAACAGATGGGGACGTTTGCAAGACAACAACCATCTGCACAAACAGTTCGATGATGTTTGCAGCAGCATCGAGTATCAGCTCAGAGACCATGGCTGTGGTTACCCTTGATGCTGCATCACAGATAGGAGCGCCTGCGATGGTGTACTCAACAGCAAACCTGGGTGCACAAATGGCAAAACGTCATTTTTTCAGATGAATCCAAGTTCTGTTTACAGCATCATGATGATCGCATTCATGTTTGGCGACGTTGCAGTGAACGCACATTGGAAGCGTTTATTCATCATGACCATACTGGCGCATCACCCAGCATGATGGTATGGGGTGTCATTGGTTACACATCTTGGTCACCTCTTGCTCTCATTGACGGCACTTTGAACAGTGGACGTTACATTTCAGATGTGTTATGACCCGTGGCTCTACCCTTCATTCGATCCCTGCGAAACCCTACATTTCAGCAGGATAATGCATGACCGCATGTTGCAGGTCCTGTACGGGCCTTTCTGGATACAGACAATGTGTGACTGCTGCCCTGGCCAGCACATTCTCCAAATCTCTCACCAATTGAAAACATCTGGTCAATGGTGGCCGAGCAACTGGCTCATCACAATACGCCAGTCACTACTCTTGATGAATTGTGGTATCGTGTTGAAGCTGCGTGGGCAGCTGTACCTGTTCATGCAATCCAAGCTTGTTTGACTCAATGCCCAGCATTTCAAGGCCGTTATTATGGCCAGAGGTGGTTATTCTGGGTACTGATTTCTCAAGATCTATGCACCCAAAATGAGTGAAAATGTAATCACATGTGAGTTCTAGTATAATATATTTGTCCAATGAGTACCCGTTTGTCATCTGAATTTCTTCTTGGTGTAGCAATTTTAATGGTCAGTAGTGTAATATATAATGGAAACTGATTAAAAATTGTTATTTAAATAATTATAAAAGAAATATTGAAAGAATAATTGAAAGAAATTGGAAAGTATTCTTATCCTGATTGAACTTTAGGTGGCAATAATATCAACAGACCTTCAATATTCAATACATTATTAGATTAACATTCATAAATTTATGTACATCCTTTTCCTGCTACCTCTACTGTGCATAGAGATTGGCATGACAATACTGGTTCCATATCACCCCTCCTCTGCTCAGGCAAATTCTTCTTGTTCACTTCAATCCTCCAGATGCAAGATTCTTGGCGTAGACAAAATGATGAACAGAATATGAATGTATGAATAAACTTTGCTTTCCTGATAACTTTCTATAACACTTCTTTAATGTATGGTTGAAATAAACATTTTTTTTTTTAACAATATTAACTCTGCGGAACTCGTATTTTCACACTATCACATTCATACATATTATGAACTTACAACTATATTTACTTACAGTGCAGTCCTTTCTTAATGTTTATATGGTACCTAACACTCGACAAGCAATTATCTTTCTTCACTTTAGCATGTGTCAACGCATTGTTCCCTGGAAGAAAAAAAAATTAATACTAACTTAAAACTAAATCTTCATAGATAAGTGGACAGTCGCTTGGTAGTCACTAATACCCCTTTTATATATTCATTTACTTTAGTGTGCAGTTGGGCTACCACAAGCTCATTTAATGTCTTGTTTGCATCTCTACTTACCTTATAAATTGGAAAGATAAAGTGTATTATAAGCGTGGTGCAATCTCTTGTTTAGTTTGCCACTTATATTGTACTAGCTTGTTTGCCTACAGCAAGAGTTTTCTGGTCCCTCAATTACAATTAATGCATGTACTTTCAATATTTAAATATGTAGAATAATGCAGATAGTAGCGTAACTTCAGTAAATATCTCCTAGTTTAGGATCCCTTTCCATTTATACAATCCCTTAACTTATCTTTGTTTGTGTGTTTATGTAGACAGTTGTAGTATAGACTGTCCCTTAATTTTCTATGTCCCTGCTTACAGTAAGCAATAGGATTTAAAAATGATAGTGCAGGCTGTAGCTCGTAGGGTTTGTTTGTTTTGGGTGCTCCAACACTTCCAGTTGTGTCTGTCTGCCGTGCACGTGCTTGCAGTTTGTTGACTAGCTTTCTCCCCAATGTGCATTCACTGCATCGCTCTGTTACCACCAACGTTGCAGCGAGTTATGTAGTGCATTGCGTACTATTACGCATTTCACAAGTTTGTTTGTTCGTTTACCAACAGGGCTACATGCAAGGCGAAAAGTTGTGTTTAAAGAATGATCATTTCTAGACACATAAAAGTAAAATTTTTCCTTGTTACACCCACTCACCTTATCATTCACAGATTTGACATATAAGAAAAAACACAAACAAAAATTTTTCTTATCAACTAACAACATAAATTCTGGAATGTGATTTTCCAGCATCATAAATCTAATATTATTATACATATATACAACTTGGAGGGTATACAGCCCTTCTTCAATATGTAAACTTCCTCAAGTCTTTGTGTGCATAAAGGCCCATGTCTTTGCCCATATTCGTGTGTGCCAATCTGTATGCTCCAGGGTAGGGTTGGGGATGTTTGGGAGAAGAGACCAGACAGCGAGGTCTTCAGTCTCATCGGATTAGGGAAGGACAGGGAAGGAAGTCAGCCATGCTCTTTTGAAGGAACCATCCCAGCATTTGCCTGGAGCAATTAGGGGAATCACAGAACACCTAAATAAGGATGGCCAGACATGGGATTGAACCGTCGTCCTCTCAAATGCAAGTCCAGTGTGCTAATCACTGCACCACCTTACTCGGTCCGGGTAGGGTATTTTAGTAATTACGTATGGTCCGGTGTGTGATAATTGCCACTTAAGGTTCAGTTTCCCAATTTTTGTGGATTTGGGATGTGTTCTAAGTAACACTTTTTGTCCTTTGTAAAACTGTGTTGTACGTTTCACCTTTCTGTTGTAAATTCCTTTCCTAAATTTAGCCCCGGTTTCGAGGTTTATTACTGCTTGTCACATTTTATCATCCAGTGATAATTCCAATATCAGGGATCTTGGGCAAAGGTTTTTTCCATTAGTCTACTTGTTTGCAATTGAACATCCGCTCATTTGGTGTAAATCCAGTTGACATATGGGAAAGGCTGTTAACAACTTGTAAGAAAGGAGTGAAATATTCAATCCACTTGGAATGTTTACAAGGTATATAGGTCCTCACAAACCTGTTGAATTCCTTAAACACTCTTTCTATTGGGGACACTTTGGGATGAAATTTGGATACTAAGATGTGTTTGATTTGGTTGGAATCTACAAACTCTTTCCATTTACATCCCACAAAATATGAGGCATTATCTGTTAACATGACTTCTGGTTTTCGTACTCTTGCAAAATAATCCTCTTTGATTCGTCTTATAATTGAACTGGCTATAGCTTTCTGTACAGCATACAGTTTTACGTATTTTGTGAAAATATCATCCAGGCCTACTATATACTTTACTCCCCCTTTACCTCTGGGGTAGGGTCCAGCCACATCTAATAATACCTTTTCTAGAGGTTTCTTAGCCACAATGGGATGTAGTTCTACCTGTTTGGAGATGTTAGAATGTTTTGCTTTCTGGCAAATAATACACTTTCTCACCACCTGTAGTACTCTGCGTATAAGGTTGGGGAAAAACAATATTTAACTATTTTATCAGTGCATTTTGCAGTGCCATAATGGCCCCAAGTAACGTGTGTGTATAAGGTAAAATCATCCACATATTCCTCTGGCAAACACACTTGCCATTGTTCTACTTCGGGAGGGTTCGTATGGAATAGAACACTTTGTGAAGAATGAAATACCTTTTCAATTTTTCCATCGCCGTTATGTGTAAGTTTTGCTCTTACCTTACCCCAGTGTGTGTCTTCCTGCTGTAATTGCTCCATATGTTTACACATGTGGACATAGTATGGGCAGAATGTTTTGTCCTCCATCAACATAGCTCTTATTTCACCTTCCTGCTCTAAAAGATTGATGACTTCCTCTAAGCCTTGTGGTAATTGAGAAAGAGCATCATCAATTGTTTTTGATTTCCTTTCATGTATACTATTTCAAAATCGAATTATTGAAGATACATACACAATCTGGCTATCTCTCCGTGTAGCAATTTACAAGTTAACAAAAACAATAGGGACTGATGGTCACAGTATACTTTGGTTTGTTTACCCCAAAGAAAATATTCAAACCTTTTAAAGGACCAATTATAGCCAAAATCTCCAACTCCATGACTGAATAAGAACGTTCAGCTTTGGATAAGATGCTACTGGTGAAGCTAATTACTTTAGGCATGAGATTTCCCTCTTCTTGTAACATTTGAAAAGGCACGCACCCAGCCTGTGAGAAGATGCATCGGTGCATAAACAAAAACTTTTCTTCATGTCTGGCTGAAATAAAATATTAGCATTTAATAAGGCTCGCTTGATGTTTTCAAAATTGGTTTGACATTGCTTGTCCCATAACCAAGGTCTGTTTTTCTGGAGAAGATTGAGTGAAGCATCGTTGTTCATAAATTGGTTAGGGATGAAAGTTCTGAAAAATGACACTAAGCCTAAATATGCCATTAATTGTCTCTTGTTTTGAGGAACAGGGCAGTTCCTAATGGCATCAAGTTTTTTAGGATCTGGCAGTATGCCTTCCGAATAGATTATGTGTCCTAAAAATTTTACCTTTTCTTGTCCAAAATTATATTTCTCGAGATTTGCTGTTACTCCATATTCGAAAAAATGGGTCAATACTTGTTCAATTAATCTTAAATGTTCTACCCAGGTGGGTGTAGCGACTAAAATGTCATCCACGTATACTGTTACCTTACTCAAAAGTTCGGACCCTAGCACTTTGTTGAGTGCAGAGATAAATAGACCTGCACTTATGTTCAATCCAAACGGCAATACTTGAAACTCGAAGCTCTTGCCCCAACATACGAAGGTGGTGTACTTCCGACTTTTCTTCATGTAGTTTTATTTGCCAATATGAAGACCAGCGGTTGATTATAGTAAGAAATTTAGCATTATAGAATTTCATCAGCTGTTCCTCTAAATTGACTGGACGTGTTCTGACTGATACAATAATCTTATTAGTGATACGTGTGTCGAGGACCAAGTGCACTTTGCTATCTGGCTTACTCACAGCCAAGATAGGACTACAATAGGGGGAAAATGATGGTTGTATTAGGACCCATTCAAGCTTCCTGTTAATCTCTTTCCTTACTGCTTCCCTCTTTGTCCATGGTATGGGGTATGAGGTAGAAGAAAATGTTTCGTGAGGATACACTTCCATTTTGTACACGAAATCCTTAGTAACACCTTTTTTTCAAATACATGTATACAAGCAAGTATCAGTTCCCAAAGTTCTGCTTGCTGTTCTTGAGAGAGGCACTTTCATTCACTTACTTTTGTGCTTATTGTGCCAACGTTTACTTCTTCTACTGACTTCTGTTCGTTATTGTATGTGTTGACAAACATAACTATGAGATTTACCAATTGAACTTCAAAGTCATGAGTAACTTCAGTTTTATATCTATTAGAGCTTCCCTGGTTAGATCTATTATAAAATGACATTGTCCTTTTCCTGTATCAATTAGTACTTGGTATGTCCTAAATGTATCCATACTGATTAAACAATTAACTATTAATTCCTCTACTATCAAAAATTGCATCGTACGGAAAACTGTCCTAATTCTATGTGAATTAAAGCTAGTATCTTGACTCCTTTCAATATCTGACCAGTGGCAGTTTGTACCTCGCAATTTTATACTGGCAGTGTGGGTATATGATTCTTGAATGAATCTCTGCGACATCAAATTATTCGTAGCACCTGTGTCAAGCACAATGGGTACATCAAGGTCAAATATTTTGGCTTTAATAGTAGCTTATACCTTGTTCTCTGTCAAGTTTTTCTATGTACCCTCATTATCTTGGTACAGATCATCTCTCACATCATTACCATAATTGTATCTGATAAAGCAAGTCTCGATCAAGCTTGTGCCCCCACTCCCCTCCAAGGTCACAGAACGGGGGCCTACCATGACCAGTTCAACCTTTCCGGCATCCTGGTGGCATTGGTCTCTGGATTAGGTTTAACTTCCACTACGTGGACTGTTGGTGTTTGATTATGCTAACTAGTATCCTGAGAGGCTCTCATCTGAAATTCTCTTTGCCTCTGCACGTTATTTGGGATGTGTGTGTTACTTTGCTGGCCAAATTCCACCATCTGTGGGTTATTCTGTTGTCTGGTATTGTTTTGTGTTTGCCAAGCGATCAGCTGATTAATGCCGGTAACTTGTGTCTGTACATATTGTGCAAGCTGGCCATATGCTACTCGCCTGTTGTTGTTGTTTTTGCTAAATATTTGCCCAATTCTTTTATATCCACCTTTGTATTTATGGCTTTCTCCATTGCCATTGTGATTACGGTTACCATTACCATAGGTCTGTGCAGGGTAAGGTTGACATCCGTGTTGTACTACGAATCTGTTGTTTACTTCTTGGTCCATAAATATGTATTGCTGTCAGCATATTTGCAGGCTTGGATGGTACTGGTCTCTCTTCATATTTCAAATCTAATGAGTCCAGTATAGATAGAAAGTATTCGATGTCGTGTTCCAGGATGGTAATGAGTTTTTCCCTAATGTGGGTGGAAGATGGCTCTTTAAAATTTACAGCACATCTACTTGAGTTACCGGGTTCATCAAGTATCCGGTTTTATTCAAATATTTTTCAAAATAGCCCCTTAAGTTTCCGTACTAGCTACTGAATGGAGCTAGGTTGAATACTTCATGTCTGAGGCTCTCTTGTACGGCCTCAGATCAATAATTATCCAGAAAATCTATCTCAAATTGTTCATAATAGTGGCAACAGTCCGCCATGTCCATAGCCCATAGCAGAATGTCATTTTGTGTATATCCAACAACAAATCTAATTTTCCGGACTTCAGTCCAGGTACGTGGTTAAACATTTCTAAATGATCTGATAAAGTCCACAGGGTGTGTTCTTTTCCCTTCATAAGTAAATATTGGAAATTGTCGATGCCTAAGTAATCCCTCATCTGCAAGTAATGTTGACAAACATGCGGCTTAGTCAGTGACAGGCATTTTTATGCTCGCTTGTGGCATAGAGCATGGCAACTGCGCTTGCTGACCGGTGCAACTGTTGACAAGTGTTGTTGCATTATGTCATTCTATTTTCCTTCAAGAGACTAATTCCATATTGTGGTTAACCAGTAGAGGTATCTAACTTCTCTAAAAGCATGGGTTTGTTTCCTGACATATGTTGTTTTGGAATGTCAGTAGTTTTAGCATCACTGCCTTGTAAACTTTCCCCTGCTTCCTTTATACCTGAATCTGTTTTAGGTATAATTGACTTTCTTTCCCTTTTAGAGGTGCTTCTACGGTAACTACATAAATTTTGAATTCTGACACTACCTTTTCAACAAGGGCGCAGCCCTTATTCAGCATCCCGGTTTCAGCTTTTTTCAGTTATTTCCTTTACATCTGCACATAACTTACCTCTCTGTTATTTAACAAATACTGACACTTAACTTAACTGACCTATTCTTAGACTCAATTTGTGTATTTATGTAGGTAGGTTTTTGCTTACCTCTTGTAGCTTGCTGACTGTGCCTGTCACATTTTTTACTGATGCATTCACTTCAGACGGCGTCTCCTGAATTTGAGAATATGCTTCACTAAGGTTGTGTAATTCACTTGCAAGTTGTTCCTGCTTATAGTCTACAGATGTTACTTTTTCTGTTAATGTACACTCCTGGAAATTGAAATAAGAACACCGTGAATTCATTGTCCCAGGAAGGGGAAACTTTATTGACACATTCCTGGGGTCAGATACATCACATGATCACACTGACAGAACCACAGGCACATAGACACAGGCAACAGAGCATGCACAATGTCGGCACTAGTACAGTGTATATCCACCTTTCGCAGCAATGCAGGCTGCTATTCTCCCATGGAGACGATCGTAGAGATGCTGGACGTAGTCCTGTGGAATGGCTTGCCATGCCATTTCCACCTGGCGCCTCAGTTGGACCAGCGTTTGTGCTGGACGTGCAGACCGCGTGAGACGACGCTTCATCCAGTCCCAAACATGCTCAATGGGGGACAGATCCGGAGATCTTGCTGGCCAGGGTAGTTGACTTACACCTTCTAGAGCACGTTGGGTGGCACGGGATACATGCGGACGTGCATTGTCCTGTTGGAACAGCAAGTTCCCTTGCCGGTCTAGGAATGGTAGAACGATGGGTTCGATGACGGTTTGGATGTACCGTGCACTATTCAGTGTCCCCTCGACGATCACCAGTGGTGTACGGCCAGTGTAGGAGATCGCTCCCCACACCATGATGCCGGGTGTTGGCCCTGTGTGCCTCGGTCGTATGCAGTCCTGATTGTGGCGCTCACCTGCACGGCGCCAAACACGCAGAAGCGACTCTCATCGCTGAACACGACACGTCTCCATTCGTCCCTCCATTCACGCCTGTCGCGACACCACTGGAGGCGGGCTGCACGATGTTGGGGCGTGAGCGGAAGACGGCCTAACGGTGTGCGGGACCATAGCCCAGCTTCATGGAGACGGTTGCGAATGGTCCTCGCCGATACCCCAGGAGCAACAGTGTCCCTAATTTGCTGGGAAGTGGCGGTGCGGTCCCCTACGGCACTGCGTAGGATCCTACAGTCTTGGCGTGCATCCGTGCGTCGCTGCGGTCCGGTCCCAGGGTGACGGGCACGTGCACCTTCCGCCGACCACTGGCGACAACATCGATGTACTGTGGAGACCTCACGCCCCACGTGTTGAGCAATTCGGCGGTACGTCCACCCGGCCTCCCGCATGCCCACTATACGCCCTCGCTCGAAGTCCGTCAACTGCATATACGGTTCACGTCCACGCTGTTGCGGCATGCTACCAGTGTTAAAGACTGCGATGGAGCTCCGTATGCCACGGCAAACTGGCTGACACTGACGGCGGCGGTGCACAAATGCTGCGCAGCTAGCGCCATTCGACGGCCAACACCGCGGTTCCTGGTGTGTCCGCTGTGCCGTGCGTGTGATCATTGCTTGTACAGCCCTCTCGCAGTGTCCGGAGCAAGTATGGTGGGTCTGACACACCGGTGTCAATGCGTTCTTTTTTCCAATACCAGGAGTGTATTTATAATGCAGGACATGTAGGTAATTATTTCTCGTTTTAGTCATTTACTGAGATCTGTGAACTTACTGGATAATTTGTCAGATAATTCAGTGTGTATAGTTTTGTTCACCTCACTGAACTGTTGACGAATACTATTCTTGAAATCATTAAATGCCTGATTTTGCTGTGTAAACTGTTGTGTTATTAGCTGCATGAGCTGTGTCAGAGTGTGTATCTCACTAGTATTTGCATTGCTTTTGTGAACTGTTTCCTGTTCTTGCGTTCGCGACGTCGTGAGCAAATAATCAAAGGAATTTTCATTGTCGTATGCTTCAGTTTCACTATTTGAAAAAATGTTTCCCGGTGAGACCTGAGAATTTGTCTCATTGAGTGGCGTAAAAGTGACATCATGTTTAGTTATATCACCAGTGTCATCAATTCTTAATAGTGGGGCACCAACCTGGTTGTTTTGTAGCTATAGGCCAGTTCACAACTTGGCACGTTACTTTCAGCTGCTGCCAAGTTCGGATTTCCGACATCTTTGAATATTTCATTTTGTAATGGGTTTTCAACAGTGGCCATTTCCTTTGACTCCATTGTGAACAGTACAGTCTTAACAGAATTTGAATGAATTATTTTGCACTTAAATGTTGACTTCCTATAAATTTTCATCTTTCCTATACAAATGCACTTTCTATAAAGGATAATAATTGGAAGGAAAAGAGATTATCTACTGTGAGAGAGTTGGCACCAAGTGTGGCTCCATAAGCACACAGCATAGCAGCTTCCTACCTTAACTGCTGAAATCCGCATTCCCGGCGCCTCATTTGTAGGCAGAATTTAATTTTAATTTGCTCCTTCACGTTTTTATTAGTCCCATTCTCATGGACATGTAACAAATGCAATACAGCACTCATTAGTTTCTTGTAATGATAAAATGGACTATTAAGGTCAAAAAAATTTTATCTCAACAATTGAAAGGTCTGTTCATATTCTGCTCGGCAACGTTCTTTGAATGTCTGAGAAAATAGTGAAGTGTGCATAAAATACGTAATGAAAACTGATTAAAAAGTGCTGCTTAAATAATTAAAAAAGAAATTTTGGAAGAATAACTGAAAGAAATTGGAAAATACTCATCTCCTGAGTATACCTCAACTGTCATTAATATCAAGAGACCTTTAATATTCAATACATTATTAGATTAACATTCATAAATTTACATACATCCTTTTCCTGTTACCGCTATTGTGCATAGAGATTGGTGTGACAATACTGGTTCCGGATCACCCATCTTCTGCTCAAGCAAATTATCCTCTAGATACAGGATTCTTGGCACAGGCAAAATGATGAACAGAATATGAATGTACAAATAAACTTTGCTTTCCTGATAACTTTCTATAACACTTCTTTACTGTATGGTTGGAATACACATTTTTTTAACGATATTATCTCGGCAGTACTCGTAATACATCTGCCCGTTATCACTTATAGAGACAAACAGGTGAAGATTAATCAATTGAAGAGTGTATCTCTACTTGTTTTGTTTGTATGCCAATATTATCTATTATTTTATATCTGTATCTTACATGTATAAAAAGAAAAGAATGAGAGGGGGGGAAAATAATATGATTCTGTACAAGGTCCAGGAAGTTGTAGCCTAGCTTGTCACAGAACCTTCAAAAAAATCTTTGGTTCGGTTCTTCCACTCAGCTCAGCACAAAAGTCCCACAATCAGTTCTGGGGACAATGTTGCACATTGTGAGCTCTGTTGAAAGTCCACATGGAAAGCTGGTCTTCTCAAACTTTTCTGCCAGTCACTGGAGTCTACATCTACATCTACATCTACATGGTTATTCTGCAATTCACACTTAAGAGCCTGGCAGAGGGTTCATCGAACCATTTTCATACTACTTCTCTACCATTCCACTCTCAAATGGTGCATGGGAAAAAGGAACACCTAAATCTTTCCATTCGAGCTCTGATTTCTCTTATTTTATTACGATGATCATTTCTCCCTAAGTAGGTGGGTGTCATCATCATCATCATCATCATCATCATCATCATCATCATCATCATCATCATCATTTAAGACTGATTATGCCTTTCAGCGTTCAGTCTGGAGCATAGCCCCCCTTATACAGTTCCTCCATGATCCCCTATTCAGTGCTAACATTGGTGCCTCTTCTGATGTTAAACCTATTACTTCAAAATCATTCTTAACCGAATCCAGGTACCTTCTCCTCGGTCTGCCCCGACTCCTCTTACCCTCTACTGCTGAATCCATGAGTCTCTTGGGTAACCTTGCTTCTCCCATGCGTGTAACATGACCCTACCATCTAAGCCTGTTCGCCCTGACTGCTACATCTATAGAATTCATTCCCAGTTTTTCTTTGATTTCCTCATTGTGGACACCCTCCTGCCATTGTTCCCATCTACTAGTACCTGCAATCATCCTAGCTACTTTCATATCCGTAACCTCAACCTTGTTGATAAGGTAACCTGAATTCACCCAGCTTTCGCTCCCATACAACAAAGTTGGTCGAAAGATTGAACGGTGCACAGATAACTTAGTCTTGGTACTGACTTCCTTCTTGCAGAAGAGAGTAGATCGTAGCTGAGCGCTCACTGCATTAGCTTTGCTACACCTCGCTTCCACTTCCTTCACTATGTTGCCATCCTGTGAGAATATGCATCCTAAGTACTTGAAACCGTCCACCTGTTCTAACTTTGTTCCTCCTATTTGGCACTCAATCCGTTTATATTTCTTTCCCACTGACATTACTTTCGTTTTGGAGATGCTAATCTTCATACCATAGTCCTTACATTTCTGATCTAGCTCCGAAATATTACTTTGCAAACTTTCAATCGAATCTGCCATCACAACTAAGTCATCCGCATATGCAAGACTGCTTATTTTGTGTTCACATATCTTAATCTCACCCAGCCAGTCTATTGTTTTCAACATATGATCCATAAATAATATGAACAACAGTGGAGACAGGTTTCAGCCTTGTCTTACCCCTGAAACTACTCTGAACCATGAACTCAATTTATTGTCAACTCTAACTGCTGCCTGACTATCCATGTAAAGACCTTTAATTGCTTGCAAAAGTTTGCCTCCTATTCCATAATCTTGTAGAACAGACAATAACTTCCTCCTAGGAACCCGGTCATATGCCTTTTCTAGATCTATAAAGCATAGATACAATTCCCTGTTCCACTCATAACACATCTCCATTATTTGCCGTAAG
The DNA here is from genome assembly GCF_023864345.2 of Schistocerca serialis cubense. Taxonomy (NCBI): domain Eukaryota; kingdom Metazoa; phylum Arthropoda; class Insecta; order Orthoptera; family Acrididae; genus Schistocerca; species Schistocerca serialis. The sequence continues at coordinate 350,190,662 of NC_064639.1, forward strand.
CTAAAGATCTGGTCCTGACAGCCTCTAAGAGGCCTAAACCCACACTGATTTTCATCCAATTGGTCCTCAACTAATACTCGCACTTTCCTTTCAACAATACCTGAGAAGATTTTACCCACAACGCTGATTAAAGAGATACCTCTGTAGTTGTTACAATCTTTTCTGTTTCCGTGTTTAAAGATTGGTGTGATTACTGCTTTTGTCCAGTCTGATGGAACCTGTCCCGACTTCCAGGCCATTTCAATTATCCTGTGTAGCCATTTAAGACCTGACATTCCACTGTATTTGATGAGTTCCGACTTAATTTCATCCACCCCAGCCGCTTTATTGCACTGCAATCTATTGACCATTTTTTCCACTTCCTCAAATGTGATCCTATTTCCATCATCATTCCTATCCCATTCTACCTCGAAATCTGAAACATTACTGATCGCATTTTCACCTACATTGAGCAATTCTTCAAAATATTCCCTCCATCTGCCCAAGGCATCCACAGGATTCACCAGCAGTTTTCCTGACCTGTCCAAAATACTTGTCATTTCCTTCTTACCTCCCTATCAAAGACTGCTAATTACACTCCAGAATGGTTTTCCAGCAGCTTGACCCATAGTCTCCAACCTGTTTCCAAAGTCTTCCCATGATTTCTTCTTGGATGCTGCAATTATCTGTTTGGCTTTGTTTCTTTCTTCAACATAACTTTCACTGTCTACCTGGATTCTGGTATGTAGCCATTTTTGATACGCCTTCTTTTTCCTTTACAGGCTGCCTTGACTGTATCATTCCACCAAGCTGTTTGCTTCATCCTACTTTTACACACTACTGTTCCAAGACATTCTTTAGCCACTTCTAGTACTGTGTCCCTGTACCTTGTCCATTCCTTTTCCAATGATTGTAATTGACTACACTCAACTAACTGGTACCTTTCTGAGATCGCTGTTATGTACTTGTGCCTGATTTCCTTATCCTGAAGTTTCTCCACTCTTATCCTACTACATATGGACCTGACCTCCTGCACTTTCGGCCTCACAATCCCAATTTCACTGCAGATTAAATAATGATCAGTGTCATCAAAGAATCCCCTGAATACACGTGTGTCCCTCACAGCCTTCCTGAATTCCTGATCTGTTGTTATATAGTCAATGACAGATCTGGTTCCCCTGCCTTCCCAAGTATACCGGTGAATGTTCTTACGTTTAAAAAAGGAGTTTGTGATTACTAAGCCCATACTGGCACAGAAATCCAAGAGTTGTTTCCCGTTCCTGTTGGCCTCCATATCCTCTCCAAAGTTACCCATAACCTTTTCATACCCTTCTGTTCGATTTCCAATCCTGGCGTTAAAATCACCCATGAGCAGAACACTGTCCTTGTCCTTTACTCTAACAACTACATCACTGAGTGCCTCATAAAAACTATCCATCTTATCTTGATCTGTCCCTTCACAATGCGAATATACTGACACAATCCTAATTTTCTTGCTAGACACTGTCAAATCTATCCGCATCAGTCGTTCGTTTACATACCTTATTGCAACTACGCTGGGTTCCATTTCTTTCCTGATTTAAAGCCCTACACCCCATTGTGCTATTCCTGCTTTGACTCCTGACAGGTAGACCTTGTATTCTCCCACTACCTCTTCTCTCTCACCCCTTACCCGAATGTCACTAACAGCTAAAACATCCAGCCTCATCTTACTTGCAGCCTCTGCCAGCTCTACCTTCTTCCCAGAGTAGCCCCCATTGATATTAATAGCTCCCCATCTCATTACCATTTGTTTGCCAAGTCGTATCTTAGGAGTCCCTGGTTTGTCAGTTAGAGGTGGGACTCCGTCACCTCCAAAGGTCCGAGGCATTTTGCTCTGATTGTTGCCAGCATCATATTTAAAGTACCAGCGAAGCAGGTTGCTAGCCTTACTTGCCCCGAGTCCCATTGGGTTTTACCCCTAACGGCTGAGGGACTAACCGGTGGATTTAGTAGTCTTTGCCGTATGAGCACAAAGGTGACCACGACTCAGAATATGTCCGAGATTCCCAGCCTTATTCCAAAGTAACTGGTATCCCGACTGTCGGGACCACTTACTTGGCCACTCATACGTTGCCCATGGTTCATGAACTAGGACATGACTACAGGAACCCACACCATGAACCAACAAGATATTTTCGCATTCGGAAGAGAAGGTTGGTAATTGAAATTTCGTAATTAGATCTCGCCGCAAAGAAAATCACCTTTGTTTCAGTGACTGCCACCCCAACTTGCATATCATATCAGTGGCACTCTCACCCCCATTGCGCAATAACACGAAATGGGCTGCCCTTCTTCTTTGCATTCTTTTGATGTCCTCCGTCAATCCTTCCTGGTAAGGATCCCACACAGTGCAGCAATATTCCAGCAGAGAACGGACAAGTGTAATGTAAGCTGTCTCTTTAGTGGGTTTGTTGCGTCTTCCAAGTGTTCTGCCAACAAAGCGGAGAATGACCTCTGAGCCTACATGATAGGCATCATTTGTTCCAACATGCACCACAATCTGTAGCTGGTACCACCATGTTCCCTCAATGGCTGCCAGATTAGCCTCTTTGACATGTTGAATTTACCCCCCAGGCATACACACTGAATACATCGGGTATCCTTTCCTGTCCCTTGCAGCCATTTCCTTAAGGGGTATAATCTTTCACCATACATTTGAACTACCAATGATTAATAGATCCCTACCCTTAGCGTTTGCCTCCTGACACTGGAGGAAACAGGTTTCTCTAAAACAGGTGAAGTGAGTCCCACTTGGTCGGTTTCAGTTTCAGTGACACACAGCACAGTTGCTGGTTAGGGGGATCAGTACAATATCCTGAGTCCTCCCTGGTCCCTGGTCCCTGTCCACCCTATACAGGATGCCTAGACCTATCCTTGACATGCCACTCACAGTCAGGTGGACACGTAATGACAGATCCTGTACTTTCTGCGGAGGAGACAGGATCCACAGGAGAAGACAGTACATGAGGTACCTCTGGTACAGGGTATCACTGGTACACAACTCCTGGGAGCTCTTCCAACATACTGAGTCGCAGCAGCTGCCAGTCGTTTGACAGTAGTCAGGGTGATTTCCAGCTGCTTACAAATGTCAAACAACTCATTCTGTATTTGAAAATAGCATTCACAGTGGGACTGCAATTTGGCTTGTTCATTGTATTTCATTGTATCACAAGGCAGTGGACAGATAACTTTAAATTGAGCCCACTGATTATATCTTAATCTATTGAGCCAAAAAGTTGCTAATTCCCTATAAGATCTGAAGCAAATGAACAAAACAAGATTTCTGTTAAGGCGACACAAAAACCTGTGGTAAAAATTACTAGTTTCCTAAAATGTTTTGATTTTAATTATAGTTGTTAGCAAACTTGCAAACAGAGTTAATTTATGATAAATGTAGATAATATATAGGGCTGCTACTCTTTAAGGGAAAACTGCATGTAACACAATATGTTAATTAGAAAGTCTCATATTGTGTTACATGCAGTTTTCCCTTAAAGAGTAGCAGCCCTATATATTATCTACATTTATCATAAATTAACTCTGTTTGCTACAATTTGCTAGATTAGGTGAAGAACAATGATAGCTCCTGAAAATTCTCAAAAACGCACGTTTGTTTATGTTGATGTACAACGAAATTCGTGGGTGATGTATTCTTTGGCTGAATTGTAAATCACAAACAGGACCAGGCTTAGGCATGTGCAAACAGTACAATCACAGAGGGCCCTGCACTTCTACGGGCCCCGCACAAGACATTAGAAGGTATTTGAAAACTGTCACCCACAATTTTATTACTACAGTTAAATAAAGAAAATAAAATAAGGTGTTTCTGAAACTACATTTTATGTAATGTAATTCAATTATATACCCATTGTGACATGACTATGACCACTGGAGTACGTCTCAGAAAATTGTGCCTGCATCAGAGTTGAGGGAATCGGGGGCTATGATACTAATGCGCTATAGTAATACCTATTGTGAACACACAACTTTTGCTCATGCATAAATTAAGAGGAATGTGATTCATTGTCTCAGCACCTCTCCGTGCCCTTTCTACTTATCGTTGTAGTTCACTCCAGTTCACGCGGTTTCGGGTGTTGTGTATGCACTCTGTGTGAAGATACAACATTGTTGCCTGTACTGTGAAGTTCAAAGTGCCAACAGGGAAAAGTCTTGTGAAAGGCAGAGTCAAAAATACGATTCACATGCTCAAAAGATTAAGAAAAAGCTACAACACAAACAGTTTTTGAACTCGCAAAAAGGCACTTTCGAAAAATTTCTTTGAGCAGCAACTTAAGTTTGAATTCCATTAAATTGGAAGGATTCCCTTAGCTAAGTTACTTTTTATTATCATTATTTTAGTAATTGACATACCTATTAAGAATCCTTCTCCAATTGATTAGTTTCCCATCAACAGTAGGTCTGCTGTAGCCCTTTCAGACCCAAGGTTGCATTTTAGGAACTTTTTCAACGTAAAAGCCGGTCATGGATTCATTAGCAAAATAAAAATAAATTTGTCTTCAGAAATTTCTAGAAATTTGGAAACTACATATTTGTGCATATTTGGCCTTTACAACAACTTTTTTTATAATTTACGCAATCTGTCATGTCTTCATTCTCATTTTTTTTATGTAACACAAGTGAAAACTGTTGGTATCTTTTGATAATCACAGGTGCACATAAAAAATTATCACATTTTGCTCTTGTTAACTGTTTGCAACATGTTGTTGCAATGTCTTGCAGATTTTAAATCATCATCAATAATCCATTGATCAAATTTGTCCAACCCCTTACCTGTGCATAGTGAACATTATCATACATATATCTTTTGGTTTTGGTTGTCATTAAATATTCATCTACTGTTTCAGCATAATCATCAATCCCTGTATAGACATCCAATTTGTGCTTTGACGAGGTATTCCCTCACGACCATCTGGGATGCAAGCAGGTTGTGTATGTCTTTTGTTAGAGCTTTATTTGCTTTACTATCTTTACTGTACTGAATTCACATGTGCCACTTCCTTCATATATAAATTTGTCTCCAGGATCCAGTTAATATTTTTTACGTGTGTATGATATGCCTCCATCTGCTGATCAGACACATCAATTTCTTCCATTGATTGGATGCACTTGCTTACAGTTGGTGTGCGAATTGAACAATTTCTGATTTCCTGTAAACTTGTTGCCACTTGTCCTGTTTCAGTCATGTAGTGAATGTCTACAGGCTGGAGTTTATTGGAACAATAGTTTAGGAAGGAAGATGCTGTACTTGTAACTCTGACAACAACCTGTAACAAATGAAATAAAACTATTCCTGAAAAATATTGTGCACATATAAAATCACTGCTTTAATATATGTATGCGGTAAGGTGTACTGCTCTGTCTGATCCTCAGAAGGTGGTGACACCTGAGAAAAGGCTTCTTTCCCCAGATGTGTCATTGACTAGATTTTTCGCCATTTGCTGCTGCAGCTATTACCAGAACAAGCATGTTTTGTTCCTCTAGCTGTTGCTTGTAATGTTGTTTATTTTCTCCAGGTTTTCATTTTAATGCTGCTTCATGTCATATTCACTGTACTTGCAGTTGTGAGCAAAGTAGAATCAGAAGTATTATCATCACTGCTTCAATCGCCTGTATCTGACAGATTTTGAAAAGCAGTGATCACAGAATCTCTCAGAGATGCTTTAATTGCATCAACAATTTTAATTTTCCTTTTCAATTAATAATAAATATTAGACAAAGTGATATTACCAAATTAATGGCAAAAAAAAACATCACAAGATCATATAAAATCAACTAGCTGTCAGACATGATAGATACAAGCACTGAAACAAATGGGGACATCAACACTTTGTCAAGATGCTATTGTCTTAATCTGACATTATGCCAACATACACAATTGTGCTTACGCTAATATTTTGGTTTGTATCTCCATAAATTTTCAAATAAACTAACAATTTATGACATATTCACATAAAACGATCTGTTTAAAGTACATTTATGCCATGTAAATTACTTAAACCAAACTTGTGTTGTTATGGTCCTCAGTCGAAAGACTGGTTTGATGTAGCCCTCCATGCTACTCTATCCTGTGCAAGCCTCTTCAGCTCTGAGTAACTACTGCAACCTACATCCTTCCGAATCTGCTTACTGCATTCATCTCTTGGTCTTCCTCTACGATATTTACGCCCCTTCACTTTCCTCCAGTACTGAACTGGTGATCCCTAGATGCCTCAGAATGTGTCCTACCAACCGATCTCTTCTAGTCAGGCTGAACCACAAATTTCTCTTCTCCCCAATTCTATCCAGTACAACCTCATATGTTAACCCATCTAATCTTCAGCATTCTCCTGTAACACCACACTTCGAAAGCTTCTGCTCTCTTCTTGTCTAAACTGTTTATCATCCATATTTCACTTCCATCCATGATTAAACTCCATACAAATACTTTCAGAAAGGATTTCCTGATGCACAAATCTGTACTCAATGTTAACAAATTTCTTATCTTCAGAAACACTTTCCTTGCCATTGCCAGTCTACATTTTATATCCTCTCTACTTTGACCATCATCAGTCATTTTGCTCCCCAAACAGCAAAATTCCTCTACTACTTTAAGTCTCTCATTTCCTAATCTAAATCCTTGAGCATCACCTGATTTAATTTGACTACATTCCATTATAATCGTTTTGCTTATGCTGATGTTAATTTATATCCTCTTTTCAAAACACTGTTGATTCCTTTCTGCTGCTTTTCCAAGCCCTTGCTGTATCTTACAGAATTACAGTGTCTTCAGCAAACCTCAAAGCTTTTATTTCTTCACCTTGGAATTTTAATTCCTACACCAAATTATTATTAGGTTTCCTTTACTGCTTGCTCAAGATACTGATTGAACAACATCAGGGATAGGCTACAGCCCTGTCTCGCTCCCTTCCCAACCACAGCTTCCCTTTCGTGCCCCTTGACTCTTGTAACTGCCATCTGGTTTCCGTACAAATTGTAAATAGCCTTTCGCTCCCTGTATTTTATCCCTGCCACCTTTAGAATTTGAAAGAGGGTATTCCAGTCAACATCGTCAAAAGCTTTCTCTAAGCCTACAAATGCTATTAGCAGGTTTGAGTTTTCTTAACTTGTTTTATATGAGAAGTCGTAGAGTCAGTACTGTTTCATGCATTCCTAGATTTCTCTGGAATCTGAACTGATTTTGCCTGGTGTCGGCTTCTACCACTTTTTCCATTCTTCTGCAAAGGATTTGTGTTAATACTATGCAACTGCAATTTACTAAACCGATAGTTTGGTAATTATCACACCTGCTTTCTTTGTAATTGTAATTGTTATATCCTCTTGAAGTCTGAGGGTATTTCACCTGTCTCATACACCTTGCTCACCTAAGGGAACAGTTTTGTCATGGCTAGTTCTCCCAAGGTGATCAGTAGCTCAACTAAATGTTGTCTACTCCTGGGGCCTTGTTTTTACTTAAATCTTTCAGTGCTTTGTAAATTCTTCACGCAGTATCATATCTCCCCCCTTATCATCTTCATCTATGTCCTCTTCTGTTTCCATTATATTGTCCTCAAATACACCTTCCCTTCCTTCCCCCTTTCTGGTCTTTCTTCTTTGCTTAGGGCGTTCTCTATCTCAGCTCTTGATACTAATACAGTTGGTTCTCTTTTCTCCAAAGGACACACTAATTTTCCTGTAGGCACCATCTATCTTACCCCTGGTGACATATGCTTCTACGTCCTTAAATTTGTCCTCTAGCCACTGCTACTTAGCCATTTTGTATTTCCTGGATATGATTTTTTAGACATATGTATTGCCTTTCACTTGCTTCATTTACTGCATTTTTATATTTTCTCCTTTCATGAATTAACTTCCATATCCCTTCTGTTACCCATGGATTTCTACTAGTCCTCATTTTTTTACCTACTTGATCCTATGCTGCCTTCACTATTTCATGGCTCACAACTATCCATTCTTCTACTGTATTCTTTTCCCCCGTTCTTGTCAATCATTCCATAATGCTCCCTCTGAGAGACTCTACACCCTCTCGTTTATTCAGTTTATCCAGGTCCCACCTCCTTAAATTCCTGCAGTTTTGGTGTTTGTTTTAATCTGAAGTTCATAATCAATAAATTGTGGTCAGAGTCCACATCTGCCCTGGAAATATCTTAAAAAAAAAAAAAAAAAAAAAAAAAAAAAAAAAAAAAAGGTTCAAATGGCTCTAAGCACTATGGGACTTAACATTGGTGGTCATCAGTCCCCTAGACTTAGAACTACCTAAACCTAACTAACCTAAGGACATCACACACATCCATACTCAAGGCAGGATTCGAACTTGCGACCATAGCAGCAGATTGGTTCTGGACTGAAGCACCTAGAACCGCTCGGCCACAGCGGCCAGCCTTAAAATTTACAACCTGGTTCCAAAATCTCTTGTCTTACCATTACATAATCAATCTGAAACCTTCTGTTGTCTCCACATATACATCCTTCTTCCAAGATTGTTAAACAAGTGCTAACTATGAAAAAATGCTCTGTGCAAAATTCCACCAGGTGGTTTCCTCTTTCATTCCTTTCCCCCAGTCCACTACTTTTCCTACTACCAAATTCCAGTCCCCATGACAATTAAATTTTCAGCTCCCCTAACTATCTAAATAATTTCTTTTATCTCATCATACATTTCCTCAATCTCCTCATCTGCACAGCTAGTTGGCATATAAACTTTCACTACTGTGTTGGGCATGGGCTTTGTGTCTATCTTGGCTACAATAATGCATTCACTATGCTTTTTGTAGTAGCTTATCCGTGTTCCTATTTTATTCATTCATTTTTAAACTTACTCTTACATTATCCCCATTTGATTTTGTATTTATAACCCTGTATTCACCTGAACAGAAGTCCCGTTCCTCCTGCCTCCGAACTTCACTAATTCCCGCTATACCCAAATTTAACCTATCCATTTTCCTTTTTAAATTGTCTAACCTACCTACCCAATTAAGGGATCTGACATTCCACACAAAGATCCTTAGAATGTCAATTCTGTTTCTCTTGATAACGATGTCCTCCTCAGTAGCCACTGCCCAGAAATCCAAATCTGAGACCATTTTACCCGAAATATTTTGCCCAAGAGGATGCCATCATCATTTAGCCATACAGCAGAGCTGTATGCCCTTGGGAAAAATTACGGTGGTTTTTACCCATTCCTTTCAGCTGTTCGCAGCACCAGCATAGCAAGACCTTTTTAGTTGATGTTACGAGGCCAAATCAGTCAATCATCCAGACTGTTGCCCCTGCAACCACTGGAAAGGCTGCTGCCCCTCTTTGGGAACCACATGTTTACCTGACCCCTCGACAGATACCCCTCCATTGCAGTTGCACCTACGGTATGGCTATGTATATCACTGAGGCATGCAAGCCTCATCACTGACAGCATGGTTCATTGTTCATGGAGGGAGTGGAGAAGACCAAATTTATGTTATCACAGTCAGCCTAACAGGCACTTCCTGGCTGCCATTACAACTGGTACTACTAGTTTGCTGACTTCCAGTGCCATCCAGTGATCAACCTTGGAAGTAAAAGGAGTCACAAACATCAAAACCCACCAGCCACAATTGTGCAGTGCTGGCCTGAACTTCCTAGCATTAATTGCAAAGAAATAAAGTATGAAATACCACAAACACACAATTGTGTATGCAGGGCCTGAAATGGGTAGTAACAGTCTTTTGATATATTGGTACATGTAGTATGTCAATGACGAAACATAGAATTCTTTTGAATGTGATGAGCGTGTATAACCTGTGTTGGAGGAGGGCCGGGGAGCCGGGAAGCAGGAGAACAGCATGCAGAAGTTTTGCACATGACCCCGTGCCACCTAAGGCCAGCCCTGACCACAAACACTGATTTGCTACGAAATAACTTACATATCCAAAACACTCATACTGTTAACTTACAAAAATATAGTTTTGTAAGCATCCAAAAATTCTCATACTAACCTATTTCTCAAGCGTGCACTCACCGAATGTTCAAAATTTCACAACACTGATGTATCACAATACGAATGAGAATGGATATTATCAAAGATTATGCAGAAGCGATGCAAACAGTAGAATATAAGAATCTAGAGCTTTAAACTTCTACACAATCATGTACACGCTGTCTCACACATGGGAAAATTCCTAAGTCAACTTTTATATACAAATAAGTGTGCTTATTGAATGGATTTTTTGCTTAGCTGATTCTGTGCACACTTTTACAGGGACATAATGAAGAACAACACTGCAGCATGAGTTCATCTCGACCAAAATTCCTAAAATGTGCAGCACCAAAAAAGCATGTCTTCTGCCTGTTGCAGCTGACATCTCTTATTCATGAAAGACATTTTGATGATGAGGAGGCGATTTGGTTGGTGAAGAAATGGAATCGTGACCAGAACAAGGAGTGGTATCGACAGGGCATACATACCATTGTCTCTTGCTGGAGGAAGGCCATTGAATGTGAAGGAGATGCCTTGCCAAAATAGGGAGTGTAGAAGAAATATTATTATTTCTTGTGTGTATGTTTTATTGTGTTCAAGAATAGAGAAGACACATGCAATAGATGACTAAACACACAATCAGATGCTCTTTGAGCTGATAAAGCATATTTTAAAGAAAGAACAACCCTGTAGACACTACAATATAATATCACAAACTAGGCAATACCCCTAGTTTAGATCATCCACCAGTGTAGCATACTGCAGCAATAATTTACACACACACACACACACACACACACACACACACACACACACACACACACACAAAGTTGGAAAATATAAACACCCACAGAACAATAGAACAATAGCTGACACTCCCACCACTACCAAAACAAACAAAAGACATCTCTTAACAGCAAAATAAAACATAAGAAATGGTGATAGGACAGTGGTTCTTCTCAACAGAGAAACATGAATATATTTAGCATAGTGAAAGTGCTGTGTGCTAAAATACCATGCATACACGTGGAAGAACAAGAATAAAGTTTTTTTTTAAAAGAAAACAATACAACAATAAGAATTAAAACTACTTATAGGAATAAACCAGGCATGTGAACTGCTCGTGATCCAAGCAAGCAAAATTTTAAAAGAAAAAATCATATTGTTATGGTGACCACTAAAGATGGTTTATAATGAAGTGAAACACGTTTGGCCCTAATAAGACTTCCATTACAGTTGCAAAAGACGATTATTAACCTATACAACTTGTATATCTGCAACTGCGGAAAGAGGCCAAATGGTTCAAATGGCTCTGAGCACTATGGGACTTAACATCTGAGGTGATCAGTCCCCTAGAACTTAAAACTACTTAAACCTAACTAACCTAAAGACATCACACACATCCATGCCCGAGGCAGGATTGGAACCTCCGGCTGCAGCGGTCACACAGTTCCAGACTCAAGCGCCTACAGCCGCTCGGCCACACCGGCCAGTGGAAAGAGGCCCAAAAAACAAAGACAACAACATGTAATAAATAATTGCTGAACAAAAAAAAAGAATGTGGTGCATTACTTTCTGGTCAATGCTTGTAAACAAATTACAGGCAGGTTTCTCTGTTAAACACACTTTCTGATTATTTGTAATATTGTGAAAACATTGACCACTGTTGATTTTACATTTAAAAAACTCATTTGTTCCTTGATTAAAAGCTTTCGGGTATTACTTTTAGTCTACTGTTCAGAATTATGAAGTATACTTAATACAGTGCATCCAGTATATTGATTCCTCTATAATTTCTATATACATTGAAATCATAGAGGGATCAGTACACCGGATGCAGCACTGACATTAGTTATCTAGTGTATGATAAAAAGAAATTTTAATTTGATGTTTCTGTACGGAAAAGAAGGTAATAATTTGATGTTTCTATACAGAAAAGAAGGTAATAATTTCCTCTCCCTCCAATGAGCAACCCTCAGATACAAAGAACAAAAACTGACTGGACAAAGAAGGTTGAGAAATTTGGCTGTGGGCTTTTAAAACAAACTATTGCTGCTTTAGCTTTAAGTGCTTTAGGAAACTGAGACCAACCTAAATCTGGATGACTGTTCAGGGTTTTGAACCTTTGTCCTCTCGAATCCAAGGTCTGTACTTAAATCCTCGAGTGGGTGTGGCTACAGACAAAGTGAGCCAACCACAAATAACATTGTTTAGTACTGTACCATTGTTGTTTTACAATTTCAGGCCCACTTCTATTCCTTGATTACTGCTTGAGCTAACACAGTTATACGGTGTGGTCTTATATGCCCAACTGAGCAGTAAAATACAAAATAAACAGGAAGCCAAGTGAGAAAAATATTAAATCCATGCAAGAAAATGTCCCAGATTGTGAGCTAGCAGAACAACCAGTTAATGATGCAGCTGCCTACAATATAAATCGTAATCGAATAAGTGTTTGGTGGGGATCCAATGCAACTGCACCTGAGTAATGCTCCAAGTGGGTCATTATCAATTGGTAACACTTGAATGTGCCAACAGACTGATACAATGAAAGTGTTTTATTATCGTTTAATTGAACTAAAATTAAACTATGATTCTGCTCATACATTTACCTTGGTAACACATAAACAATTATCCTTTACATGTGTGTATCAAGCATGCTGCACATCTGCTCCAACAGTTAACCAATGCACCAACTGTTTGGTCTGTTCAAAATGGGCGCGAGGGGGACTCCCTTTTCTGTGACACTTAATTCTCAGCTGGAGGTAAGTCAAATTACATTCGGAGAACCCATCAAGACAAATGACACTGATGGTGGCAACAAGCAGTTTTAACAAAATTACCAATTAAAAGAAAAAGCCGCACCTCAGAGGTGTGAGATATCTGGAAACTAAGAATATATTCACTTTTCTTTGAAGAAAGGTTGGAAAACTTGAGGGTGGATAACAGTTGTCAGAAGAGGATATTATTTAGCAATCAACAATAGTGAATTTAATACATATTCTTACATATTTCATTATGTGGCCTGAACTGTGCCCAATAAAGATTAACTTAGTTTCGCTGAACAAAAGTTGTGAATTTAAAAAGAACGTGACAGTTAAGATTTGGTATATTTACGATTATGGAGATTACAATATACTCAACTATCTAAAATGTGCTGAAGACAAATCCCTCCAAGAATCCAGGAAATAATCCTTACATTATGAAATACTGCCATCTTGATATGATGAGATTGCAAGCTCACGTTTAATTTTTTATTAAATCATGTCAATCATAAAAGTATGTCACCATTATGCCTCTTATGAAACATTTAGGAAAGAATGAGGTAATTCCAATCTCTCGGAAATGGGAGGGAGTTTGCAAGAATAATAAAAGGAGAAAGTCATGGTCCCTTTAAAAAAATTAAATGTTTCAGCAGCACTTGAAAAGCAAAAAGGAGAGCTAAACAATTAAAACAGGTAACATTTTAAAACTGACCATCATTTACTGAATATTTACATGTTTACAGTAATGAAATTGTGCGAAGTGTATACATATAATTGTGAGGTCACAGTAAATCAGACCTGACTGAATAAAACAAAGACACTCAACTGCTGATTACAAAATTTATTTGTCTGCTCTTACTCTAGTGAATACCTACAATATTCTACATTGTATCACGCAAAACAACTGATAAACTTACATGAACAAATTCATGCCATTGCATAAATATTATCTGAACAAGAGAGACAGAAGGAATTTTTTTTCCATACTGACAGCAGAATTATTCGCACTGCTTGAAAGAATACGTGTTACTTTAAAAGCAGCCCCACAATTTTTCAGGGCTTCATGTGGGTGGCGTTTCAGCATTGTGTTGTATAACAGTACTCAATACTGTTGAACAGAGTGGTCCCAGATTTCCTGTGAACTTCACCCAATAATTAAGGCACCACTATGCTTGGTGAAAATAAAGGCAAGTTTCCATTCTAAACAAAAAACTACAGCTTTTCCTATAGTATGAGATCAGCATAAAATCTACAATGCTTTCTGGTAGACACATCACTACTTTTAGAGCACCATATTATGAAACACAAACACACTTTCCTATCCAAACTATTTCAATGAGCACACAATCTCTACATTCTATCACCACACTCTTAATATTCAAAACATTTTATGAATTCTTGAAACATTAGCTTCCTTGTGTAAATACAACAATTGATTTGAAATGTTACATGTGCTACATCATACAGAATATTGATTATTAAGTACTGAAATGCCAATTTCATATTCTTCTGAAATTGATCCAGAAAATGACTTTAATAACAGAATTAAATAACTGACTGTATTATTTATTCTGGTAATTTCCTTCAACATTTTTCTTTGCCATTTAGCAATTAGTTCACTACATCAATACAGAATTGCAAATAGTTTTCATGAAAAGTACAGTTCTACCAAAAAATATTTTGGTAATATGCAGATAAGCATAGTGCTTCAGATCAGTATGTACGATATGTAGTCAATGCTTTTACATACCACAACCACAATAACAAGTAGCAACTTCAGTAATAAATACTGCATTTGTAATAATTAGTGTCTATACAAGTACATCTTGAGTGATTTCTAAAATACAACAAAAACAGTTTCATAGAAATTTCATTAAAAAGCATGAAGAGTAACAGCTTTTTGCCCAAAGAAATAACTGCTAAGCCATGAAAATCTCAATCCAGTTAAAAAAAATACCATATACATATAATGCCTCTTCAGAAAGGAACTTCTACTCTGTGTTTGTTAGCACTTTTGCCAATAATGGTGGTAGTGGCAGCAGCAGTTCATTAAAGTCAATTAAGAAGAATGTTTTGCAAATATTATCAAGCACTGCTATCTTAGCAATTAAATCAGATGTAAATATCACTATAAAATGGCACTACATTCTTGAATGAAACTGACATGCCTCAAATAGTTGCTGCCATTAGAACCACCGTAAACATTGTTCAGAACTCAAAACGAGTATCTTTGAGTATTATTACGTAAATATGTAATACACTCATTTTTTCCCTTGTTATTGCACAATACCAACTCTAACACACAAGACAGCAATCTAGTTCAGCTCATCATTTGTTTAGACATATGTCTGAAATGCAATTGGTTATCACACATGATACAGTTATTTCACTGTTTTAAATTAAGGGCACTGAAAGAATTTTTTTTGACTTGGTGAGTATCTTCTACATAAGGCACTGAAATTACATGTGACTTTCTCCATGTAAATAATGCATCAAAACTCAAATTTCAATATACTTTTTTACATCATAATAATGCTTATTCTCTTGTGAACAAGGGTCAGTCAAAAATTAATGGCAACTACTTTTTTCCTCCCTGAATAGAGCTAATCAAATGAAAAATTTGAATCTGGCACTATTCCACAAAGCTGTGGCTCTAGTCCACTGCAGTACTACCTTCCTTTCTCAACAGATGCCAGAACTGCAGTTGCTGGCAATATGGCAGACACTGATGTTCATATCAGACATAATTCTGTGATAGAATTCTTGAATTCAGAAGATGAAATGCTAATTCGCATTCACGAAGGACTGAAAAGTTGTGATGTTGATGCAAGAGTGGACATTAGTACCATTAGATGAGTTCGTCACCGCAACAAACCTGAAGGGCAAACACCGTTGGGTGAGGAAGAGTAGCAGACCAGTGACTGCAGAACATTCAGCAAGTCAATGATGTAATCTGTGATGACAATTGCAATTGAGTGACTGCAGATGATTTGTGTTGCATTACCTCCATCAGTAAATGCAGTGTGGTGACAATTATTCAACTGATAAAACTCAAAAGTTTCGTAACTTGGGTACCAACCAAGAACGTTAAACAGCCAGAATAGAGAGACAAGATAAACAACTGCCCCTCCCCCCTGCAGAATTTTCATTTGGTGACTACCATTTGTTTGCTGCTAAAAGCAGCTCATAGTGGGATGAGGGCTGTGGAAACATTCATGCATCAAGATATCAGAAGCAAGACCATGCACTTTATAACAATGGAATACATGTTTTTGTTAAAAGATAGACTAAAATTGGGGAAATGAACTCATAAGTTAAACATCAATTATGTGATTTTCAACTTATGTAGTTGCATTGAAATTCTTGATAAATAAAATAAAAAAAGTGGCAGCATTACCTTTTGACTGAGACTTGTACATTTCTAAGAATCTGAACAGCATTTTACAAGGCAAGATAACCAGTAACTAAATGCAGAATTACAGATAACAATGAACTATACAGACTCAAGAGAGACTAATACAGACATTACATTACAAAGGCTAAATTACAAAAATATATGTGACATACTCTTTACAAGAACAACTTCACTACCTTCAGATAGATTTTTCACTCACAAAGAGAAAAATTAGGGCTACAAGACAGAGACCTTCCAGCTACACAGTTATACAAAAGTAAACTTTTAAATACATTTTAACGACATTGACATAACTGTACTTGTAACTGCAACTAATTTTTGTCATAAAACGAATTATTGTACTCTGATAATGTAGTTCACTGTCCATGAGACTGTGATGTAATCCATACAGGAGCAGCTACCACATCTGTGATTACTCGACGAACTGAAATGCGTTCATCTGTTGATTCTGTAGCATTGTAGAATGCAAGCAAATCTTCAATTGCTCTATCTTCGAGCTGTAAAAATATAAGTCTTGTGTTAATATTTCAGGATGTCACAGTACTATTAAGAGTACTATTAGAAAGCAACTGCCTGCAAATATCAAAAGCAACTGAAATAAAATAAAGAATTAAAAGCAAAGAAAATTTTATTTTAAAATTAATTATGTTTAACAGAAAACATGCCTGTCAAGGAGACACCACCTTGAGCAGGCAAATTCTGTTCTGGGCAGGGAGCCTTGTGAGCTCAGAGAAATCTGAAAGCTATGCCAACAGTATCACTGCTACTGGAGAGGGCACCCAAGCCAGTCTGACCCCACCAGAGGAGCTGCATAAAATATTGCGCCACTGCCTCGTAAAAAACCTGTCATCACAAATAATTTAACAAGGGATACTGGACTGTGCTTATGAAGACGAAATGCATCAAGAAACAAAAATACTGATAAAGCAGTCAAACTTTGAACATGCATACACACAGGAACTCAGGTGGAAGTGCAGGGATGAGACACACAAGAAGAAATTCTGTGTATCAACCGGAAATTTCACAATGTGATCTTTTGTGTGTACTTCCACCAATGGGGGAAGAATCAGTTGAAGATGTGGTAGATGGCTCCTACGATCATCTACACAAGGTTTGTGATAAAATATTTAGCTATGACTACAAAATAGTCCTTGGCAACTATAATACCACACTGTACAGGGAAGTTTTCAGGGTGTGCCTGGTAAGGAAAGTCTGCCCGAAGAAACTAGTAATAACAGCATGAAGGTTGCCCACATTGCTGCTGTGGACAAGTTAAAGCAGTAAGCACCTACTTCCCACAGAAAAATATGCAACAAGGTGGCATGGAAAATACCAGGAACAAACGAAGCAAACCAAACAGACCAAATACTGAACTGAAGAGGAGTGCATTCGATATGAAAAATGAGTGGATTTACCGAGGAGCCGATTTGGATTCAGACCATTACCTAGTAGAAGACAAAATTGGGCAGAAACTTGCTATGGCTGCAAATGGGAATAGCACCATCAAAAAGAAATAGTATACCAAACAAATGAAAGAGTATCAGAACAGATTGACACAGAAGTTACAAACAAAAAAGGTGGTGACCATACAGACGAAGAACGGAACACTATTACAAACGCTGTTTTGACAACAGTCACAAGGAGACTTAGAAACAAAGAGAGGTACAACGATGAATGTAGACAGGCAGCGGAACAGAAAAAGGAAGCAAGACTGTAATGCTTACACAGAGGTATGAGATCAAATCAGGCATTATATAATGGAAAGAGAATAGAGCCAGGTATGTGTAGTGTTGTTACGTAAGTTCAGAGTGTTTTCCCATACATTTAATACACATAACAGAGACTTTAGTCATGAATAATATGGTTGGTTGGTTTGGGGAAGGAGACCAGACAGCGTGGTCATCGGTCTCATCGGATTAGGGAAGGATGGGGAAGGAAGTCGGCCGTGCCCTTTCAGAGGAACCATCCCGGCATTTGCCTGGAGCGATTTAGGGAAATAACAGAAAACCTAAATCAGGATGGCCGGACGCGGGATTGCACCGTCATCCTCCCGAATGCGAGTCCAGTGTCTAACCACTGCGCCACCCCGCTCGGTCATGAGTAATATATTCTCTTTCAAATCCAGGATGGAGAGTAACAATATTGTGAAAAGTAAAGTTGCGGCTCACCATATTGCGGAGACTCTGAGTCGCAGATAAACACAACAAAAAGATTATCACAAATGCAGCTTTCGTCCAGTATGGCCTTTCTCAAAATTAGATCTCTCTCTCACACACTCTCTCTCTCTCTCACACACACACACACACACACACACACACACACACACACACACACACACACACAGTGAGAGAGAGAGAGAGAGAGAGAGAGGGAGAGAGAGAGAGACTGCAGTCTCAGGCAACTGAACTCGGCGTGTATGTTGTCTAATTTTGATGAAGGCCTTACTAGCCGAAAGCTATATTAGGGACACTGACTGGCAGCTCCATAGAGTGCTGTGTGCACAACGACCTTGTGTTTAACAAAATTAGAAGGAAGGTCAGCATTAGCTGTAATTTTAATGATTTATTAACAGCAAAATCAACTTTCGATCACATAATGATCATCTTCAGTGCTGGATGGTAACATTTCACACAGTGATCGGTGAATAAAAAACAAAAAGACCACAAATACACATGAGTATAAACCATATGTTAGTAAGAACATACCTTTAGCGTACAAATTAAAGCTCGCAGGCACTGGCATCTAGTTATTAGCAGTAACAGACACTATGGAACAATCACAATAACTGAAGCCGCTGTTTACATTCACCTATACAGCAGACCTCAGTGACGGGCTTGGAACGCCCTCTATGTGACGTGTCATGTGGAGACTTAACATTATTTTATTTGGCTAGAGATTACCACAAAATACCAAATGTGACTTGCAAATCATTAATTTAATATTTCAAATTTAAAATTGTACATTATAAGCCCATAGCTAAAAGGAATGGGGAAATACACATCTTGCCAACATACACTGGCTTGTTATTTTCAAAGCAACTTAAAAAAAACTTGCAAGAATAAAAATCAATAGGTAAACTATAAGGTGTCAGATTACAGGACTAGTAAAAAAGAAAGATATACAAATAACATGACATCAAATATAACAAAATTTGCTACAGCACAGTAACTGCCATCTGGCGTGGGAAGTCAGATGCGCAAAGTTCTTAATTTACATAAAATATTATGTTGAAATCAAGAAGTCGACTACATAAATAGTAGTCATTGTACAATATATGCCACGCTTTAAGAGGTCAAAATGTTATAAAACACAATATTCTATATAAAAAAAAATTTTTGGGTGCAGACTAACAATTTTTTTATTGTATTTAATGACATGACACATCTCATTCATTCCATTTGGACATGTTAACACATTATAACTGTTTCTGAGGCTTAATTACAAAAAAATCATCGTAATTATGAAAAGTAGAATGATATAAAAGCACAGTGTGGATACAGAGATCGTTTAGCGCACTCATCAGTAAGAACTACTGTTACAAATTGCAAAGAATTAGTGATATGTTGGCTAGAGACACAAGTTTATGAAATATGCTAGCCTAGTAGAAACCTCCACTACCACACATATTGTTTATAGAAAAACTTCCTCATATGATACAAACAGAACTTGGGTACAAGGAAACAGTGTTCTCTTTAAAGTATAAAAGCTTTGTCCCAAGAAATAAATCACACTCTTGTTATACACTTTTGCACAAGCACTGGGTCAGAACCCATCATACATACATTTACAGCTGATACAACAAAAATGAAAACTGTCAAGCAAACGGTTTTGAATACTCATATGAAGGAGATAATTTTACTACATGTCTTATAGCAGCAATCAGACCCCCTATAAGATAAAAGCTAATTTTGAAAATACCCATATATCCAAAGTTGGCCATAAAAATTAATCTAAAATGCAAGGTGTGGATAAGTAGTAACATACATCATGCATCCAGAAAAAATGTCTTAACTTAGGAAAGGTAACAGTACAAATTATTTCCAAAATATACGTCATACTGTAGACAAATTAGAACCAGATCACACACATTTTTCTGCAATTACTTACTAAAGCAATTAAAATGTAGTGACAAACTAGCAACATGAAATAATCACATGAAAGTGAGGAGGATTTAAATTTCTTGTCTATTAGGAAAACATAAATTTTCATAACCAAATGCTTAATGTGTAGTGCGCATGGATTTTGTTAAAGGCCTATTATGACACTCAGTTATATAACCTGACCGCCAGTTGACAGAGGTTATTACAAAACCAGTGCTAAAAGTACAAGCCAATTAACAATCTCTATAAAGAACCACAAAAAATTGCTGTACAATAAAATAAGTTGGCTAGTAAAAAGTGTGAGTAATGCGGTTCAGCCATCTGATTCACAAGTATTACCACGTAGGTGACAACAATGTTAACATAATAAAAATATTGTAATGCAGTTATGAGATCTGTACACATGGGCTGTGTCAGAACCCTTATTACAACACGTTAATGAAAACTCATTCGAAAGGCAAAGCATTTGGTTATGAAAATATGAAGGAGGAGAAGAAAAAGACGAAGAACAGCAGACATGTAAGTGACAGGCTTTATGTGGCATTAACTATGCTCCCCTACTTTGTAACAAAATTTAAATACGGAAAAAAGGTTATGCAACCTAACAAAGTTTTTAATACGTAAACTGGTCTCAAAACGTTATTTGTAGAAGTTACAAGTACGTATGAATGGAAACTGACATTACTGCAGTAGTACTAACCTGTGTAAGCTCAAGAGGCTTTGCTCGCATTTTTGTCCAGTTTTCCCTCTGTTTTCTCTCATCTGCTATAATGTCACAAAATTTCGGGGAATCTGGAGAAACAGAGAGAGGCTTCGTCCAAGGATTGTTAAGAGTTACTTCTTGAGTGTGCCTTGTTATGATTTTAGATCTGGAAAAAAATTTATGTTATTGCTTTTGTTGTATGCGAGAAATCACTACAGTAAGATTCTGAAAGTTAACTAGAAATCAATAACACAAAAATGAACTGTAATCTGTTTCCAGCCAATGCCGCAGAGACAGACACTACAAATCGAGCTTACACTCACTGCCTTTATCAGAGAATCCTCCTGTTACACCTTTAGCTATGACTGTACCATTCCATAACTCAACAGCTTACTTACATTTACCATCAAAACTGCAGCCACACGCCATGAAATGGAAAATGGAGTATATCCCTTGAAAGATTTGCCTTGATTCCCAGCATTCCATACCTCATCCAACAATCTTTGCATGAATGGCCCATTCATAGCATTCCAATCATAATGCAGCAATCTTGGCTTCCAAGTGTGTAAACAATTTAATGTTAGTGTATTTTTCAGGTGTTAGCGTTACATGACCCTAGCAATTTTTAGTTTTTTCATATATTTCATTAGATCTATTTATTAGTGAAAAATTACTAGGGACTATGCTTGTGTGTGGATGCAGGGGAAATTGGTCACAATCTACAAACAGCATGAAGCTCAGCTGGCCATTTGGTTGCTGCCCAGGCCTGCAGCAGTTATGATGACACTTGGGGCAACAGTCGTTGCAACTCTTGTCATTGCCATTGCCACTGCCTGTGAATCCTGAACCTGCTGCACGACTTGACATGCTTCATCCCCCATGTCGTTACCAGAGATGACACAGTGGCATGAGCATATCTCTAGGTGGAGGTTAAATGTGGCTACTGGCTGTGTGACTTCTACCAGACACCATAACAACAAGTTAAAGTTATGTCTACTGGCTGATTTCATCTCAAATCATACAGGCCAAGAGTGAATGTGTCACATCACTATTTCAAAGTTTGCTGAAAAAAATGTATGCTGAAGTTCCACATGGTACTCCAAAACTACAATATTTTGATTTTCTGATAATTTGTTAAAACACTGCAGACCTCGCTAAATAAGAGTGTTTGTGAAAACGTCGAAATGAAAGGGAAAATTGAAAAACTGTAATAAAGAAATCAAAGTGATGGATCTGAATTTATTTTCAATAAATACTTTGTTCCCAATACTATGAGACATGACTGATACACAAACACTTCTGAGATATTTTTCTTTTTGAAAAATGAACTATGCAAATTTGTAATTTTCTGAAAATTTCAAAATTATGTTTTGAAAATATGAATAGTCACAGGATGTTAACTGTCTTGAGAAATGATAAAGTGGAAGGACTGATAACTGTCAGCTATGACATTAATGCATAAAATTCTTAAACTCTCAAAATATTTGTACAGAAAGGTGAAAGAATCTGAAATTTTTTGGTTATTTAGAAATTTATTTTCTCCAAAAACCCCATCGTAAATGTTCTAAAAAATATTATGGTATGTTTGGTCACTCTACTTAGGGAAAGTACAATCAGAGTGGGCAATACTTGTCTGTACAAAATGCGAGAAATTTTTTTAGGTAGACCTATTCTCACAGTCAAAAAAATCATGGACTCAAATATTTAAATTGATCACTGATTTTAAGTAAATGTCATGCAAAATTGGTATTTTTGAATCAAAATAATTACTTTACAAAGTGATTGGGAAAACAATTCATATTTTTGTTTGAAAGCATTTTATAGCAAAAATGAGATATAGAATATTTACACACATTTTCTTTTTGTGATATTATTCACAAACTGTTATTGGTCTTGTGTCATGATTTTACTACTTCATGACTTTCCAAGAATTAAAATTGCCTACAATGTAACAATCAACAGTGCACTGTTGAGAAGAGTTCAGTTTTTTTTTTTTTTTCATCTGCTTCTCATTGAACTTGTATAGCCAAGATTAAGTTGCACATGGAAAAGATGACCCAACAAAAACAGTGCTTGGGATATGGGAACTGCGCGCTGATCTTTTGATGGCAACCATTCGAAAGCATAAGTAGGACCATGAGGTGTCATAAAGGAGATGGTTATACCTTGCAGCTCATGAGCAATACTTATTATCTGTCCCACCCACCAATGACTGCCATATGCAAAAGAAATGAAGCAGCTAACTACAAAGTCTTCTAACTTATACTGTGGTCTCTGCATTTCATACACAGTAACAGGCCACATTCCGTGTAGAATCGTTCTTGCAATGTATATACCACTCTGGGGTGCAAGTCAGTCGTGACTTGATTGAATTCCTACCACAGGCTTCAAAGCAGACCACTCTTCTCTGGTGGTGGTTGTTGGATGTTTAAGGGGGACTAAACAGCGAAGGTCATCAGTCCCCCATTCCAAAATCAGGCGAGCCGAAAATCTACGAAGCAGATAAAAACCAAAGGGGGAGGAGATGTCCCCCCAGGCGCTAAAAGCACACAAATGCAGCAACAAACACTACAGACAAGAACAGGACAGAGGAACACCAGACAGAAAGAAACAGAAGAAAGGAAGATGACCGGAGACTGGATGACTGACCACGAGATCAAAAATGGGAAAGAGTCAACCATCTCACGGCACACCAGAACAGCGACAGACACAAGGACAATAGACACAGAAAGGGAAAGGCACAGGACCTCCCTAAATCGAACCATAAAACGGACTACTACGGATAAAATTTAAAACGGTATCAGCCATGGAGGCATCGTCGGATAAAACCAAAGCCAAAGTGCCCGGGAGATTAAAAGATTGCCGGAGTGTGCGCAGTCGAGGACACTCCAGCAAAATGTGGCCGACCGTCAGCCGGGACCCACACTGACACAAGGGGGGATCCTCCTGACGTAACAGATGGCCGTGCGTCAGGTAGGTATGGCCGATGCGCAACCGACACAGGACTACCGAGTCCCTGCGAGAAGCTCGCAGGGAGGAACGCCACACATCGGTCGTCCCCTTGACAGCCCGTAGTTTATTCGGGGCTGTCACGCCACGCCACTCAGCAGCCCACATCCCAAGTACCTTACGGCGCAACACCAGCTGCTGGTCGCGAGCCGTAAGGCCGATCTCCAAAGCTGGGGCGTCTATCGCCCCTTTGGCCAGCCTGTCTACACGTTCGTTCCCTGGGATGCCAACGTGACCTGGCGTCCAAACAAAAACCACCGAACGACCAGAGTGGGTAATGGTGGAAACAGACTCCCGAATAGAGGACACAAGAGGAGAAGAGGGATAGCAGCGGTCGATGGCCTGGAGGCTGCTCAGGGAGTCACTGCAGATGACGATGGACGCATCTGAGCAGGAACGCATATGCTCAAGAGCTCGCAAGATGGCCACCAGCTCCGCAGTAAAAATACTGCAGCCAGCCGGCAAAGAGCGTTGCTCAACATGGGCAGCGTGAGCAAAAGCGTAGGCAGTGCGACCATCAACCAGGGAACCATCAGTGTAGACAGGCTCACAGCCCGGAAGTGAGTCGAGGAGCGCAAGAAAACGGCGACGGAGGGCCACAGGCGGAACCGAGTCCTTAGGTCCCTGTGCCAAATCCAGATGGACGGACGGCCGGGACAAACACCAGGGAGGCGTAGGTGTATGGACCCGGAAGGGAGGCAGAAGAGGGAATGACCCCAGTTCTGACAGCAGGGACTGGACACGGACAGCTACGGAAAGCCCAGACCGAGGTCGCCGTTCGGGCAGGTGGTGGACCAAGGCAGGGAAAAGCAGGCGACGATTGGGATGGCCTGGTGAGCAATGTACGTGGACAGCATAGTCGGCGAGCAGACGATGGCGGCGAATCCGCAGCGGGGGAACCCCGGCCTCCACCAGTAGACTATCCACGGGGCTGGTGCGAAAAGCGCCAGTTGCAAGCCGAACCCCACAGTGATGTATGGGGTCTAACAACTTCAACACTGAGGGTGACGCAGACCCATAGGCCAGGCTCCCATAATCAAGCCGGGACTGCACAAGGGCTCTGTACAATTGCAGTAGCGTGCAGCGATCTGCACCCCAAGACGTGTGGCTAAGGCAGCGGAGGGCGTTGAGGTGCCGCCAGCATTTTTGCTTCAGCTGAGTAACATGAGGAACCCATGTGAGCCGGGCATCAAACACGAGTCCCAAGAAGCGGCAAGTGTCCACCACTTCAAGCAGGTGGCCGTCGAGGTAAAGGTCAGGATGAGGGTGGACCGTCCGACGCCTGCAGAAGTGCATAACCCGAGTCTTGGCAGCAGAGAACTGAAAACCATGAGCCAGAGCCCATGATGCTGCCTTGCGAATGGCGACTTGCAACCTGCGTTCGGCGACTCCCGTAGTCGTGGAGCTAAATGAGATGCAGAAGTCGTCGGCATACAAAGAAGGAGACACCGACGACCCCACTGCTGCAGCCAGACCATTAATGGCCACTAGAAATAACGAGACGCTCAACACCGAGCCCTGCGGGACCCCATTTTCCTGTATATAAGAGGAACTAGAGGTGGCACCGACTTGCACCCGGAAAGAGCGGCGCAATAAAAAGCTTTGAAGAAAAGCCGGGAGCCGACCACGAAGACCCCACCCATGCAACGTGGCGAGGATGTGATGCCTCCATGTGGTGTCATACGCCTTCCGCAGATCGAAAAATACAGCAACAAGGTGCTGACGTCGGGCAAAAGCCGTACGGACAGCAGATTCCAGCCGCACCAAATTGTCCACTGCAGACCGGCCCCGACGGAAACCACCCTGGGATGGAGCGAGGAGACCGCGCGACTCAAGGACCCAACACAAACGCCGCCCCACCATACGTTCGAGCAATTTGCACAAAACGTTGGTGAGGGTAATGGGACGATAGCTGTCCACCGCCAGTGGGTCCGCACCGGGCTTCACGATGGGGACAATAAGACCCTCTCGCCATTGCGACGGGAACACGCCCTCGCTCCAAATGCGGTTAAAGATGGTGAGGATGTGTCTCTGGCAGTCCCTGGAGAGATGCTTCAGCATCTGCGCATGGATGCAGTCCGGTCCTGGTGCTGTATCAGGGCAATCGGCGAGGGCAGCGAGGAGTTCCCTCTCGCTGAAAGGAGCATTGTATGTTTCATAATGACGCGTGTGGAATGAGAACAGCGTCCGCTCGGCTCGCTCCTTTAGAGAGCGAAAGGCGGGGGGATAGGATGCAGTCGCAGAGCTCTGAGCAAAGTGCGCGGCTAGCCGTTCAGCAATGGCGGCAGCGTCCGTGCAGACAGCGCCGTCCAAGGAGAGCCCAGGGACACCCACAGGGGTCTGGGAGCCATAAATCCGCCGGATACGGGACCACACGTGCGAGGACGAGACACGGGAGCCCAGGGAGGAGACGTACCTCTCCCAGCACTCCTGCTTACGCCGTGCAATAAGTCGACGGGCGAAGGCACGGAGCCTCTTAAAGGCGATGAGGGTCTCCAGAGACGGGTGCCGCCTATGACGCTGGAGAGCCCGCCTACGGTCGCGAATAGCCTCAGCAATCTCCGGCGACCACCAGGGGACAGCCTTCCGCCGAGGGAGGCCAGAGGAACGGGGGATGGTAGCCTCGGCCGCTGAAACGATGGACGTGGTTAAAACACGGACCACCTCGTCAATGTCACCCTGTGGGGGAGACGCAATGGTTACAGCGGAAGTAAAAGCTGGCCAGTCAGCCCTGTGGAAAGCCCAGCGGGGCAAGCGCCCAGAAGAATGACACTGTGGCAGTGACAAATAGATGGGAAAATGGTCACTACCACACAGGTCAGGATGCACCCTCCAGTGGAGGGATGGGACAAGTCCAGGGCTGCAAATAGAGAGATCGATGGCCGAGAACGAGCCATGGGCCACACTGAAATGCGTGGGAGCACCGGTGTTTAAGAGGCTAAGGTCGAGCTGAGCCAACACATGCTCCACGGCCCGACCACGATCATCGGAGACAGTCCCACCCCATAGAGGGTTGTGGGCATTGAAATCGCCCAGCAGCAAAAAAGGTGGCGGCAGTTGTGCTATCAGAGCAGCCAGGACATGCTGCGCGACAGTACCATCAGGTGGAAGGTAAATACTGCAGACGGTGATAGCCTGTGGCGTCCACACCCGAACAGCGACAGCCTCTAAAGCTGTTTGTAGAGGTACAAACTCGCTGTGAAGAGAGTTCAGGACATATATGCAGACGCCACCAGACACCCTTTCGTAAGTTGCCCGGTTCTTAAAATAACCCCGATAGCCACGGAGGGCGGGGGTTCGCATTGCTGGAAACCAAGTTTCCTG
Source organism: Schistocerca serialis cubense (assembly GCF_023864345.2). Taxonomy (NCBI): domain Eukaryota; kingdom Metazoa; phylum Arthropoda; class Insecta; order Orthoptera; family Acrididae; genus Schistocerca; species Schistocerca serialis. Next base: position 350,217,969 of record NC_064639.1, read on the forward strand.
CAGAGCAATGCAAAGGAAAGGATGACGGCTGATAAGTTGGCGGAGCTCAGCTAAATGGTGGAAGAAACCGCTGCAGTTCCACTGGAGGATGGTACTGGCCATTGCTGGGAAAGGCGTGACGGGACGGGGAAGGCAGATTACGCCACTGGGTCATCTGCTGCCTCCAAGTGAGCACCTGTGCCAGTGCTGTCCATGGCGTCGGAGGGACTGGCGAGATCGAGGTCCTCAGCGGACGCCAGGATCTCCACCTCGTCCTCAGACGCAGAGGTTGAAGGTTGCGGTGGGACAGGTGCCACCGCAATGTCAGGATGCTTGGGAGCCTTTTTCTTCAACGGCTTCGCACGCTGTGCCTTGGGAGGGTCTGGCTGGGAGGGCCCCACTGGGTCAGTCTCAGGGACGGACGACGACCGTGAAGCCCTATGACCAGCGACCGGTTGTTGCTTCAAAACTTTGCGGGTATCCGCTTTGACACTGGGCAAAGCCTGGGAAGGGAGGGCCCCAAGGGACCCCTTCCTGGCTAGAGTAGCCGAAGAAGCCCTACGCTTCTCTGGCTGGGAAGGGGGGACGAATGTCCCCGATGGTTGGGGTGGTGTTGCTCCTGGAGTAGATGGAGCAACAGTGGGCGAAGTGCCCCCAACAACCAAGGGGGCCGGTGCATTGAGACATAGCTGAGAGGCAGCAGTACGTGACGACACGGGAGAGGATCGGACTGCTTGTGCAGCAGCGGCATAGGTGGAGGTCATGGGCACGGGATGTAGCCGCTCATATTTGCGCCTTGCCTCGGTGTAGGTCAGGCGGTCCAGGGTCTTATATTCCATTATCTTCCTTTCCTTCTGGAAGATCCGACAGTCCGGTGAGCAGGGGGAATGGTGTTCTCCACAGTTAACACAAATGGGAGGCGGAGCACATGGAGTATCAGGATGCGAAGGACGTCCGCAATCCCGACACGTGATGCTGGAAGTACAGCGAGATGACATGTGCCCGAACTTCCAGCATTTAAAACACCGCATCGGAGGAGGGATATATGGTTTCACATCACAACGGTAAACCATCACCTTAACCTTTTCGGGTAAGACATCACCCTCAAAGGCCAAGATGAAGGCACCGGTGGCTACCTGATTATCCCTCGGACCCCGATGGACGCGCCGGACGAAGTGAACACCTCGTCGTTCGAGGTTGGCGCGTAATTCATCGTCGGACTGCAGAAGAAGATCCCTGTGGAATATAATACCCTGGACCATGTTGAGACTCTTATGCGGCGTGATGCTAACGGAAACATCCCTCAACTTGTCACAATTGAGCAACCTCCGTGACTGGGCAGAGGATGCCGTTTTGATGAGCACAGAACCAGAGCGCATCTTGGACAGGCCCTCCACCTCCCCGAACTTGTCCTCTAAATGCTCCACAAAAAACTGGGGCTTGGTCGACATGAAAGATTCTCCATCAACCCGCGTACACACGAGGTACCGGGGTGAATAGTCTCCACTGCCTTCTTTAGCAAGTCGTTCCTCCCATGGAGTAGCTAGGGAGGGAAACGATCTCTGATCCAATTTCTTCACGTTGAGGTTAGACCTCGATCGCTTAGAGACTGCTGGTGGAGGCCCACCAGCGAGAGATGATGTACCACGCTTCATTGCGGGTCATCCGCCCTGATGCCACCTACTCCGACCAAGGGCCCTCCCCACGGGCGCCACCCAGCCACAGCAAAGGCCACCTGGCAGGATGGCCATTGCCGGGAGTCCTGATGCCCCAGGGAGATGGGCATCTACTCCTTGGCATACGTGGGGAGTGAACGGCGCAGGCATCAGTAGAGCGATCCCTGTGTTGTCAGGGGGCTACAACCAAGAGGGTACATGGCGACCCCACCACAACGGACTGGCTACCGTGCTGGATCTTAGGTGCAAAAATGGCCAAGGTCGTCGTCACAGTTAAAAGAAACACTGCAGTGTGCAGCGTGGTAATCGCCCAAGAGATCGAAAACGAGCGGGACACCATTGCAACGACGAGAAAGACGGCTATAGGTCTAATTGCACGAAGGATACAGTGCACCATGTAAGGTGCCCTTCCCCAATTGGCTCGCTCTTCGGAATAATTTAGATAGATGGAGGTCAAACCCGAGAGGGGACCATCACAGAAGGCCGAAACGTTTGGGACTCCTTTTAGTCGCCTCTTACGACAGGCAGGAATACCGCGGGCCTATTCTAACCCCCGAACCCGCAGGGGTGCACTCTTCTCTCTTTTTTTAAATGGAATTCCCTTAATGTACTTTCATTTAGAATTAAGAGTTTCACATTTGTTACTAATGTTGATATGGTGTGTACAAATCCAGTACCATCTCTTATAGCATCAACAGCTTCATGCTTGAGATCAAACCATCTTGCAAGATGTTTACAGAGACCTCCTATCCCATCAAATGCATTTTTCCCATGTTCTGTTGCTGAAAATATCCATTTTTGTCTTAATTCCTGTACTACAGTGTTGACCAAGCTCATAAAACTGAAAGCAGTCTTTAAAATGAGATGCTGCACCATCAGTCATATACGCATGTTTAGGGAATGCATGGCCTCAAGATGCTATGTCATCAATTATCATGCTGACAGCGTAGCATGACTGTGCACTGTCATGAATGTCACAGTGTTATTTTCCAAGGAAGTGAGCAACATATGTGATCATTGATACCTGTGCTGTGTGCCAATGGTAATTTTGAATTTCGTTCTGCACAGCAACAAACCAGTTCTCAGCAAAGTCGACAAGAAAAACTAATGTGTCAGTATTCTGGGAAGTGGCTGAGTTTACTTCTGCTATGGCCTGTCTTTCAATCCTCGGGATGTGAACTGTTCCTTTTCATGACCCAATGCCTAAACTCTGTACCAATCTTCTCTGTCTCTGCTGTCTTCTTCACCACCTCTCCTCCCTCCCACAATGCATAATAGGTTACATCATTGTCAGCCTCCTGAAGGATGCTTCAACAGTCATCACTTCTTCACCGGGACACACTGCACACTCCTGCAACCAACAGTTTTCTTGCAGCTCTTGACATACAAACAAAAGCATCAGGTCCATCTCTGTGTACTACTTTCCTATGACACTGCTTATGGTAAAACAAACACATTTCAAATTAATTTCCCATTCTTTTCTTTACAAGCTTTTGAAACCAAATAACATGAGGAAGTGGGTATGTATTTCTGTATCTGCTGCTTAGAGTAGCTACCTGGTATCAGTATGTGCAAACTTCCTTCATTGGCTGGCATTTTACCCATTTTGGTTGTAAGGAGGCGAATTTTGTGAGACCAATTTTTAAATTATTGTTCTCCTTTTTCATCAGGAGATGTGCTTCTCTTATGCTGTCATATACATTTTTACCTCTTTCACCATTTTCATTAACAGAGATAACATCAGCCCAGTTAGGACTTTGCCTGCTACAATCTATGTCATCACGTACGTAATATTCCAGAGCAACAGTAAGCATATCATCTTGCAACAGATGCCCACAGTGAGAATCTGGGGATGCACACATACCTTTCCCATTCTTTTCTTTACGAGCTTTTGAAACCAAATAACATGAGGAACTGGGTACGTATTTCTGTATCTGCTGTTTAGAGTAGCTACCTGGTATCATTGTCAGTAACTGTACCTTCTCAGTACAGATAGCTGCTGTGATAACAGTACTTAGGTTTTGAAACCACACATCAGGTTTCCTGTACCTATCACTATCTTCAGGTTCTGTACCAAGTGCATCTACATTATAAACTTCACTAAGTTCTGAAGATATTGCTTGCGTAAAACTTTTTTAAATTTATTCTACTTTTCTTCTTATACACTGTTTTCTTCTTGTGCTTCTTACCTTTCCTAAGTCTTTGGTAAGGGGGATATAGTAAGGGCTACAGCAGAAATTCTAACATTAAATGCATCAACAACTTCACACCCATGACTACAAATATCTGCATTGCCTTCTTCAGTTTCAGATTTGGGTGGTGGTGGTCGTTGAGGTGGGTTGCCACTAAATTTCTTCTTTTAGTGAGTGTAGCAATTCCCGCACAATGGATGTGATGCTAATACTATTACTTGAGAACCAAGATTTTTTGCAATACCTCCGACAGATTTCGAACAACTGTTAAGCGTTTTTCATTTTTCTGAAACATCACCTACTTGTGTCTTTTTTCATAGCCCACACACCTTACTCATTCACTACTGTATTTCCTCACTGACATTATATCTAACAAGAAGTTCAAACCAAACACAAAACTCGATGCAAAATGGTTTATGTGCTTGTTCTCACTCGTATGTTATAAACAGAAGAGCGCTGGAAACAGTGTTGTCAACACACACATTTTACACTAGGATTTCAGTGATGCAAAATATGTACAATGTTCAAAGATTTTTAACACTTTAGTCAGACAAATATTGCTCACTGTTTTTGCACTGACTACTAACATATTAACCAAACAATATTTTGCGTAATAATGAAAAGTCTTCATATGGAAGTTATCAAGTAAATAATTCATAAAAACGCAATTTTTTACATTTTCAGTAAAATATTTACATAATACAGACAGCAGGAGCATAGAAGATACTGTTTCTACATTGAAGTGCCAGAGAAACTGGTATAGGCATGTATATTCAAATACAGAAATATGTGAACAGGCAGAATACGATGCTCCTGTCAACAATGCCTATAAAAGACGACAAGTGTGTGGCACAGCTGGATTGGTTACTACGTGTTTCAAGATTTAAGCGAGTTTGAAAGTGGTGTTATAGTCGACGCACGAGCGATGGGACACAGCATCTCTGAGGTAGCGACGAAGTGGGGATTATCCAGTACAACCATTTCACGAGTGTATTGTGAATATCAGGAATCCAATAAAACAACAAATCTCCAACAGAGCTATGGCCGGAAAAAGATCCTACAAGAATGGGACCAACAACAACTGAAGAGAATTGTTCAACGTGATAGAAGTGTAATTTTTCCGCAAATTGCTGTAGATTTCAATGCTGGGCCATCAAGAAGTGTCAGCATGCGAACCAGTCAATGAAACAGCATTGATATGGACTTTCAGAGCCGAAGGACCACATGTGTACCCTTGATGACTGTATGACACAAAGCTTTACACTTCATCTGGGCCTGTCAACACTGACATTGGACTGTTGATTACTGGAATCATGTTGCTTGGTCAGACGAGTCGCTTCAAATTATATCTAGCGGATGGACGTGTACAGGTATGGAGACAACCTCACGAATCCATGGATCCTGCATGTCAGCAGGGGACTGTTCAAGCTGGTGGAGGCTCTGTGCAATTGCGTGGGGCGAGTGCAGTTGGAGTGATATGGGACCCCCGATACCTCTAGACACGACAGACATGTGAAATGTACGAAGCATCCTGTCTGATCACCTGCATTCATTCATGTCCACTGTGCATTCTGACGGACTCGGGCAATTCCAGCAGGACAATGTGACACCCCACACATCCAGAAATGCTACAGAGTGGCTCCAGGAACACAATTCTGAGTTTAAACACTTCCACTGGCCACCAAACTCCCCAGACATGAACATTATTGAGCATATATAGGATGCCTTGCAAGTGCTGTTCTGAAGAGACCTCCACCCCCTCATACTCTTACGGATTTATGGAGAACCCTGCAGGATTCATCATGGTGTCAGTTCCCTCTGACACTACTGACATTAGTCAAGTCCATGCCACATCGGGTTGGGGTACTTACGCATGCTTGCGGGGGCCCTGCGCGATATTAGGGACGGGTATCAGTTTCTTCGGCTCTTCAGCGTAATTAGGCGAGTAGTATCTGGTAATATGACAGAAAAGATAACATTCTGCGACTTTAAAATTTAGAAAAAAAATTTTTTAAGTGGAAAAATTAAGTTAAATTTTGTATTTTGGTCTTAAATTTATAAGTTAATGGAAGCCCATAAGTGTGCAGGTGTCGAATCTATTTCAACACAATAAGAGGGAGCTTTAACATAAAACATCTGCCAGGTCTCCAGTAGTTTTGGTTTACTAGTTTTTTTTTTTTTTTTTTTTGTTCTCTACTGTTTCAAGAGTGATTTACAAAATTTATATTTTTCAAAGGGCTGTACCATTTGCAAAAATTAAGATAAACCAAAAATACTTTATTTCTTAACACTTATGATATGGAGGTCTAATATACACTACTGGCCATTAAAATTGCTACACCAAGAAGAAATGAAGATGATCAACAGGTATTCATTGGACAAATATATTATACTAGAACTGGCATGTGATTATATTTTCACGCAATTTGGGTGCATAGATCCTGAGAAATCAGTACCCAGAACAACCACCTCTGGCCGTAATAACAGCCTTGATACACCTGGGCATCGAGTCAAACAGAGCTTGGATGGCGTGTACAGGTACAGCTGCCCAAGCAGCTTCAACACGATACCACAGTTCATCAAGAATAGTGACTGGCATATTGTGACGAGCCAGTTGCTCGGCCACCATTGACCAGACGTTTTCAATTGGTGAGATATCTGGAGAATGTGCTGGCCAGGGCAGCAGTCGAACATTTTCTGTATCCAGAAAGACCCGTACAGGACCTGCAACATGTGGTTGTGCATTATCCTGCTGAAATGTAGGGTTTCACAGGGATCGAATAAAGGGTAGAGCCACGGGTCGTAACACATCTGAAATGTAACATCCACTGTTCAAAGTGCTGTCAATGCGAACAAGAGGTGACCGCGACGTGTAACCAATGGCACCCCATACCATCACGCTGGATGATGATGAATACACGCTTCCAATGTGCGTTCATCGCGATGTCGCCAAACACGGATGCGACCATCATGATGCTGTAAACAGAACCTGGATTCATCCGAAAAAATGACGTTTTGGCATTCGTGCATCCAGGTTCATCGTTGAGTACACCATCGCAGGCGCTCCTGTCTGTGATGTAGCGTCAAGGGTAACCGCAGCCACGGTCTCCAAGCTGACAGTCCATGCTGCTGCAAACGTCATCGAACTGTTCATGCAGACTGTCGTTGTCTTGCAAATGTCCCTGTCTGTTGACTCTGGGATCGAGACGTGGCTGCACTCTCCATTACAGCCATGCAGATAAGATGCCTGTCATCTCAACTGCTAGTGATACGAGTCCGTTGGGATCCAGCACAGCATTCTGTATTATCCTCCTGAACCCACCAATTCCATATTCTGCTAACAGTCATTGGATCTCGACCAATGCGAGCAGCAATGTCACGATACGATACACCACAATCGCGATAGGCTACAATCCGACCTTGATCAATGTCTGAAACGTGATGGTACGCATTTCTCCTCCTCACACAAGGCATCACAACAACGTTTCACCACACAATGGCGGTCAACTGCTGTTTGTGTATGAGAAATCGATTGGAAACTCTCTTCATGGCAGCACGTTGTAGGTGTCGTCACCAGTGCCAACCTTGTGTGAATGCTCTGAAAAGCTAATCATTTGCATATCACAACATCATCTTCCTGTCGGTTAAATTTTGCATCTGTAGCACGTCATCTTCATGGTGTAGCAATTTTAATGGCCAGTAGTGTATTTTTTTTTTTTTTTTTTTTTTTGTTTTCAGAGAAATTCATGACCATGAGTTGGTATGATCTGTACGATTTGAGATGAAATCACTCATTGCTGAAATTAAGACTTAGTAAGAGCTGTCTCACTGGTTGGGATAGGGTCAATCTTCCTGCAAGGCCCAGACTTGCACAGAGGGAAGGTTTACTTGTTATTGGAAGATCCCAATATTAGATGGACGATAGAGCCCCTTGTGAAGAGAGTCCAGTGTGGGCGAGATATGATTGCTTCAGGTCCATCCAATTCAAGAGTCGGAAAGAGTCTGTACTGGCAGCTGTTGAATGCAACAGGGTGCAGGTGGCTGCAAGTCGTGACTGATTTGAATATCAATTATGCCTGTTGGCTGGGTTTCAAGGCCCTCCTCAGTCTCTTTCAATGGCTAAATGAAATGGTAAATGTCACTAACCTCACTTGCACTTTGATAGCACAGCCTGTAATTTATTGCATCATCCACTAGAATAACTGCCACCCATTGGTTTAAAGCTGAGAGAAAGGCTTAAGCCAAAGACCTCATTTATTCTATGATACATGCTCTAAGTTTTTTGATCTGTTTGATTGAGTGCAAAACTGTTAGAGTTCCCGTTAATAAGTTAGATGTGCACTACACTTTGGAAGCAGCTGCTCTCTTAACAGAGTATGTGTTGCATTCACAAAATGAGGGTCTATCAGAAAAATAAAATTTATTCCCAATATTATTTAACAGCAGACATGTACAGAGTAAGGTCTCAAAATTAGTCACACACTAACAGCAACATTGCATACACAATTCTTGCAACAGAAAGTATATTGAAATTAGCAATAAATAGCACAGGACTACTAAACTCAGAATAGAAAATACACCAAAAGATGAGGATGAACATAAATGGTGGAGGTGTACTTATCGGCATAAAGAACTTGATAATGTTAAATGACATGAATACAGAGTCAGAATCCACCTACATTAAGTAATGAAACATTGGAATGCTTCAGAAAAAGCCTGGAAAATATTGTGCGCAAATTTGCAAAGTGTTCCGTAATGGTAGGTGGGGATTTCAATCTGTTACTAATTGACAGGGGGATGCACATATTTAGAATGGGAGGCAGGGACTCCTGAACTTGCGATACTGTAATAAATGCAGTTCTTAAAATTATTTCGAGCAGTTAGTGAGACAGCCTAGCTAGAGAGAAATGTGCTATCTATTGGCAATGACTGGGTCCAAACATTTCAAAATCAAGTAAACACAGAGGCAGAAATCTGCAATGACAGTAATGGAATAAATCTAAGTGTATATTGGAATGATATACAAGAAATTCAAATCCACTGAGAAAGAAACTGAATTACATATGAGAATGATTAGCAAAGACCCAGTTGCAGGCATAAACTCATAACTCGGTTTTTCTACCAGCCACTAGGTGCAATCACAGATGTAAAAAACATTAAAACTTGCTGAACTACTGCATATGACCCCTCATCATACTGTCATTACTGGAGGGGACAATAATGAGACAATAATCACCCAATAATTGATTGGAATAATTACATTTTTGTAAGTGGTTGATAAGACAATCTGCATAACAATAATAAGTAGTCTCTTTGACAACTACTTACGACAGATAACTCAGAAGTGTATTCATAATGGAAGCACATTAGATCTAATGGTATTTTAGTTCTGGGGATAAGCTTGTGACCCAAGTTAAAAAAAATTCCCCACCATCACTGGATTGATATGTACACAATACAACAGTTCATAATTGGAAGGACTGTTCATGGTATAGTCTCTGTAATGAAACTTCTTACCTAATAGTGAGTGATGCATAATAGGTGTGAAGTTAAGCATAGTAATATAGATAGGAAGATGTTAAATGTAATGTGTTCGTCTCTCAAAAGGGCCAATGCATGAAGCACTCAATGACTGCCTTATCAGAATCTGAGCAGAAGGTCTGTCACAATATTCATAGAAGACTGTTAGTATGACCAAAGTTGGTATTCACCCACTTGCACATGACACAAACTGAAATTGAGGGTAGCAAAGTAAAGGCAGAAATGCTGAACTCTGTTTTCAAACCTTTCTTTGTTAAGTAAGAAACAGGTGTGCTACTCAGGTTATTTCGCACACAAGTCCGAAGATTATTCATAAATATGTCAGTGTCAATTGTGTTTAGAAACAGCTGATATTGCTAGAACTACTACAAAGAGTATTGTTTCGGGGGAGGACACTTGTATGACCTAATATTACTTATAATCCATCTTGATTGCAATTTTTTTTTTTGCAAAACTTGTATGACCCATAAGAAAGGGGATTTTCAGTACACACAAAGAAGGGCATCATTAATGGTGAAAGGTTTCTTTGACCCACAAGAGAGTGTCACGCAAGAGTAAAAAACCTTAACTGACAAATGCTTCAAGATAAGGTGCAAACCACCACGTGAAAGTATTCCATTTTTACCCAAACGTACATGATCTCAAATGCAAGCCACACTCCAGAATGAGACTTGGGGGGAGGGGGGGGGGGGGGGGGGGGGGGGTTGAGGGGTGGACAGTGGGAGTTACAAAGTGACCCCACCTCTCAGCAATTTGCACGGAATAAAATTCAGCCTGTTGGACACTTAAAATTATTGTTACATCACGGACACTGATGGCAGTGAGACTTCACGATACCTATTGAAATATTCCGAGCAGAACTAGTGCAGCTGGGACCACTAAGACTTTTATACGCTGTACCAAATCATGTTCGAGTTTTAAGTCAGTCTTTCCATACCATACGAATCATCTGAAGTATTGTTTTCTTTCAATGAAATACAATGTTTTCGCCCAAGAAAGTTATATTTTGGCTCTACCGAGTATTGCACTTGATTTAAAGGATGTAAACCGGGCATAGAGCACTCCACATATTCATGACACTGTTTGTATTGTCTCTGGTAGTGGTTAGATGGAGAACTTTATTAGAGTCCTTTTTTAATTCTAAACAATATAATCTGCATACACAGAACCATTTGCAACACATGTGGTCCACACAAAGTACTGTCATCACTGTGTATAATCTCTCTCCTGCAGCATCTCCTACATCTGTCAATGTTGTTTGACAAACAAATTAGGTCATGGCTGCCTAGAATACAGGCGGCTGTAATTAGGAACTACACGCAGGTGGGCTGCGAGTAGTGACATCACAGGTGAGTCTCACTACACTGCATACCTGAACACAGTTGGGATTTATTGTTACATTGCAAATACCGGCAGCATTGAGAAATATCTTGATGTTCATTGACGCGTGTCAACATGTTATGAATGGAGCTCCTACTACTGAAATATAAATCTGTATTTACAATGCTTGCCAATTTCTGAGAATTTCTTAAAAATGTCCATTTTGGTGTGTGTGTGTGTGTGTGTGTGTGTGTGTGTGTGTGTGTGTTGAAAGATTTCTTTTTATTGCTAAGGATATTTGAAAACTGCTGTAGTCAAAGATGAGCTATATTAAATTTGTGTTTCCCCATGATAAAAAGTAATTAACATTCAATCTTATAAACACTAACACAATGGCCTGTGTGGCAAAATAACTTAGTTATGGCACATTTTTGTATCATGAAAATTAGAAAACAGCTTGCATTTGGGTATATACAGTTCTCACAAAATTTTAAAAACCAGTATTAATTAAGAATCAAGGAATATGTTACTGCATGCAACGACTCCCTCCTTTAGTGATTGAACCCAAGATCATGTCAATTACAACGAACAACAAAACATTTAAGTAATAACTCTTCCTACATTTCATAAGCGAATCTAATCACCAATACATGGTACAACGCAACAGACCTCCTGCACAGTGGTTTGCAGAATATGGATGCAATGTAGTTGACTGTCAAACTGCATATTGACCACAACGCAATCGAAATGAAAGATGATGAAATGAAGGACAGAATACTACAATCTTTCTTCCAAAACTGCTTCTACATCTACATCTATCTCCGCTAGCCACCAAGTGGTGTGTGGTGGAGGGCACTATTCACGCCACAGTCATATTCCCCAAAAAGGTGAAATCAAATAAAATATGTAAAATGTATCCAACATGGCTACATAAAAAACACTACGTGTACTGAGAGCCATTCAAAATATACCGTGGTGCAGTTTACATACAATAAGAGAGTACATGGCTACTAGTGCCACTTGCCTTCTAAAGATACATGAATTACGTCAATTAAATAGTGTGTAGCTCTTGCATTTCCTCCAACCCCTGGAACCTGTACTGCTTTACCAGGGTGTATAAGCAGACAAGGAAGAATGGAGGGGGGGGGGGGGGGATTCCCTGGATTTCCCGGTTAAAAATACACTTTCTCCTGGGTGAACAGACACTTTTTCCGTGGTAAGTGACAGTATATTTTCCCTCAGAACTGTAAAACTTATCAATCCTTTGAATGGTTATGGTGTTATACACAAGCGTAGAATTTCCTGGTACTTTAGAAGACAAAACTCAGGGGGGGGAAAAAAAGTTTTGGAAAGATCTTTGATGTGCAGCAACACGTACGCTGCATATTTTCATATTGTAAAAGTACAAACTGGAATTCCACCAAACATCGCATATTACTTTCCAAAGCACTGAAACCGAGATCGCGATGTGCTTTTATCAGTCGCAGCTCTTGTCACGTGATCTCACCAGTTCAGGACAGCGGATATGAGAGCATAAGACACGCGGTGTAGTCACCCAATAGCAACATCACTGTTGAGTAGCACAAACACACAAACAGGAAAAGTTAATGGTTTAAATTAATATACAGTGTTGCTACAAGAAAAGCAAAGCTTTAACATATAACATTGGTCTCTAAAGGTAATAGGCTGCAAGAGAAGTTAAGCTTTCACGTATAATGTTGATCTTTTTTGCATGTGTTACACATTAAGATACATCACACAAAAGTGCCTGTAAAATTTATAATAATGACATAAATGTTTGATCTTCTGAGCTTGAAATTCTTCTAAATGCCTCATCATCCAAGAGTTAATTTTTAAACATGAGTCAAACGCTCTGTGATTTAAGAAGTTCATCGTACATTCTCGCACTTGCATAAAAGAAGATTTACTTTGAAAATATCGCTTTCCAAACCATCATTCACAATATTTTCCCATGACCTGTTAGAAATAGGTTCGTTCAGCAGTTGCCAGAGCGCACCAGAACACAGGCGCCACCACTCTTGAGCAGTTATGATGACACAGAAAGCCTTTATGTTTGTATGTGTGAACATTGAAAGACCTTACATTATTTCATCCCCCCCCCCCCCTTTATTATGGCATAATGCCATACAAGACAGAAGATGAAAACGTGCGCTTTAAACGCGACTAACAGTTGAAACTAGCTAACACTGTGGAATCAAACACTTCATTTCAAATACATTGACTACTTCAGAGGGAAAGATTAATAAAAGCCGAATTTCTTTAGCAAACCGACAAAAATAACTTCATTCTTCTGCAAGGCTTGACTGTCAGAAAGGGGGAAATAAAATCTGAAATTAATAACATATTTCTGTCTTCCATAATTATGTGAATGTATTTCAATTTACTTCATAGCTCCCAGCCACAGAAATCCATTTCGTTTTCACTTGACGTCAGAGCAGTAAATGAAGAAAAAAAAAAAACAAAAATCACTAAATGTAAACACTTCCCGACTATAACTCAGGCTGCTCTGTGCATCAGCCCCGGATCTACGATATTTCTGAACTGGAGCAATACTAGATAGTGGCACTCTCCCCCTCCCTTGAGCGTTAGAGATAAGACTTATTCAATAACTATTCCTGCCACTGTCAAAACATATTCGCCGTTTAACTTCACTAAACCTGCCAGAATCCCATGATTATTATCCAGTTAGGCATTGTTACATGTTCGTACAACGCATTTTCCACATTTCTTCCAGAATAGAACTTAAGCAGCTGCTAGGCGGGGACTGAAAATACAGCTGGCTCTTAGTAGTGTAGCGATCTGGTCAAAAATTTTCTGTCAATATTTCGTTTTCTTGGATACACAGAGAAGATAATACATAACCTTTCTTACCTGTTATTCCTGTTAGTTGTTTATTTCCACTCTGGTAGTCTGAATCTATGGATTTCGCTAGTAATTATAACAACACTGATCATTCGCAAACCCAATCAACCACATAATCAGATAGCGATTGGCATTCATCCGTTCAGCTTGTATAGACCCATCCCCTTTTGCGTGCATGAAAGTTTATTTGTAGATGCGGCAAGGATTCCCCTGACAGAGACATCACATACACTAGGCACGTATTCAACAATCAACTTATTATTCATTCAGAAATCAACTTAGAATGCACTCAAAAAATAACAGGGAAGTGTTTCAAAATCATATGAATAATCTATAGACCAATGTGTGCTGTAGATACCTCGGTTTGCCGTCCACCCCCCCCCCCCACCCCCCCCCTCTCCCTCTCCCTCCCGATTTTCTTCTCACCATGAACAGAAAACTCAGATCCAATACAGTTAGCTTTGCATATGAAAGCATAAAACATTAAACGTACCTTGGAAGCTCATTATTCTGTGCTGGAATCATTTCAGTGCAGTGACGGTTTTGTTTGACTTCTTCTCTCATAATATCAGTCAGAGACAAAGAATTGTCACTGTGTGCATCTGAACTGTTCCATGCCAATTTAACCTTCATAGGTTCTGTTCTCGGAGATGTGCCAGATTCTGCCTGTTTCTTCAACTGTTTTTGGGATACCTTCGTTATCTTTCTAATTTCACTGCAAAGAAGCCACATTTTATTCACTAGACTAAGACCAAAACATGAAATTTTAATGGAAACATAGTTAACACTTTAAAGAAAGAAATGGTGATTATTATTTTTATAACTAATCTTCTTTTTACATCCTATAATTTAAATTAACCAGCAGAACATCAACAGTACAGGGAAAAATTGCAAGGGTTATTCTGAAACTAAAGCCCCTCTTTCTTCCTTTGTGTTGACTTTGAATGTCTGATGCAGACTGAAGTATTACAAAATTTTTAATTTTTTCACTAACATCCTGTTTCTTTTGTGGCCCTCTAATAGATATCGGGAGCATGGGAAGGTTGGAAAAAAGTGTTCTACATTGAGGTGTGTAGAAAACATTGAGGTGTGTAGAAAACACAGATGCATCATTGAATTTCTCATGGCTCAACAATTTGCACCCACTGACATCCATTAATGTCTGATAAAGGTGTCTAGGGATCAAAGTAAATCAGATTAATGTGAGGTGGTGGGTAATCCATTTCAGTACTTATGTAAACGATGTACACAACAGGGGGAGGGAGAAAAGGAATGACGGGTGAAAAAGGGATGGATGACAGGCAGGGGAGGGAACAACTACAAGGAAATGGAATACAGAAATGGCACTGACAAATTTACCCTAGTGCAGAAAGAGGAAGTTTTGTGTGGTACATGATGAAACTAGGAGCTATGTGGGATGCGTTGGAGAAAGGATACCGCTTTGACAGGATGAGTGGAGGACATGCTGTTTTTGAAAGTGGTGAGAAGGGTTTTGGGAAGGGCTGTTCCATTCCAGAGCAAGATGAAAGTCCATAGCCCGTTGAAGAGTTTGGTTAAGCTGTTCCAGCCTGGGGTGATAGGAGTTTTAGGAGACAAGCATGGGAGACATGTTTGTGCACTCAATTTGAAAGCAAGTACTGATATGAGGAATTTTCTTACACCCCAGTGACATAACAACAAACATTCCCGTTTCTAGGATACCGCACATTCTATAAACACCTTTAAAAGCTTTCATATTCTGCAATACTCCTCACAAATATATAACTACAAAAACTGATTACCATGGTACAGGCATCCCCGAACTAACTCTGATACTCCAATTCTGTGGTCTCAACTTCTTCAACACTGTCTCCCAGACTGAATACTTGCCTTCTCACAGCTAAAAGAACACTGTAAACGCTGACTCAATCTCCGATATTTAACAATTTTGGCCGTAGGCCCTTTGTAAGCACCTAGACCCAATTCTTAACTCTTTGGCCATCAAATATCTGCAACGGCAATATTACAAAAATAAAATAAAAATTAACTTTACAGGCAGCATGGAGTCATTCAAAAAGTATTCTCCTTCATTCACTCCTTACAGTGAAAACAATCTTTTCCTACTAATCACTAAATAGAACAGAACAGAATGAACATTTGACTTTCCTAAAGCCTGTCCCACTTCCTTATTTTACAGGAATTCCTGCTCAACTTCTTGGGCTGCAGTGATATTTGTTTTGAGCCATGCATGCGACCCATGGGTTGGACATCCCTGCTACATATCTGTCCCAGAACCTTGCTTCCAAATCTATCTCCTTCCTCAGCACAGCCTCACCCAATACACCTGTACCCAGCAGATCACGTATGGGTTTCCCAAAATCCACAAGCCTAATAACCCTGAATGCCACATTGTAACTAGTTACTGAGTTCCTGTGGGAGTATCTCTCCATCAGTTGATCAACACATCCATTGCAAGCAGCTTAATTTTCTATTTTCTAATTTTCTTGGCTGCAAAGGAGGGAAGGAATCCAGTGTCCACTCTGTGCGTACCGGAAGGAGTCATTCCAGCTGTGGAAAAGGTGCTTCCACATGCTACAAAGAACACAAAATGCAGCCAACTGCAGGTGGCAGCTCAGGTCTGTACCAATGATATGTGTTGCTATGGATCGGAAGTGATTCTCTCTAGTGGCTAGCTGAAGCTGTAAAAACTGCCAGTCTGGCTTGTGAGATGAAGGTGGACCTCACTAATTTTAGCACTGTCAACAGAACTGACTGTGGTCCTTTGGTACAGAGCCAAGTGAAGTGTCTGAATCAGAGGCTCAGATGGCTCTGTCCCCATGTAAGCTACAGATTCCTTGACTTGTGCCATTGGAGAGGGTTTTCTAGGTTCCACTTAATAGGTCAGGGATTCACTACACACAAGAAGTAGCTACATGGGTAGTGCGGGCTATGTGGAGGGGACTGGGCCGTTTTTCAGGTTGGAGAGTCTCAGGAAAATACAGAAAAGGTGTCAGTCAACAAGGGTGCAAGGCAAACTCAGGAAGACAAGACCTAACAACCATCACTATTATAATTGCAAATTGTCATAGATGTGTTGGGAAAGAACCAGAGCTACTAGTGCTAATAGAAAACACTTTATCTGAAATCATTCTACATACAGTAAGCTGACTAAAGCCGAAAATAAGTTTAGCTGAAATTTTTACAATTTGCCTCACTGTGTTCAGAAAGCATAGATTAAATACAGTTGGTGTTGGAGTGTTTACTGCTGTCATCAGTAGTGTATCTTGTAGTGAAATTAAATTAGACTGTTCTTGTGAGTTAGTGTAGGTAGAGGTTATACTTGTCAAATCGAATAATTTAATAATTGGCTCCTTTTACCAACCACACCAACTTATGTGATTACAGTTTCTGAACACTCCAAACACAACCTGAGTTTTATTTCAAATAACTACCCCACTCATACATTCCTGACAATTACTTCAGGAGCCCTCTCGAACTGTAAATGGTTATGGAAACATACTTTAACTCATAGCAACAAATAATCCTGAGCAAGTAGGGAGCCTCAGGCAGATATAGAGATTACTGACCACAAGGCTGTTGTAGTGAGACTGACTACCATAATGTCCAAATCCACCAAAAATAAATGCAACATACATCTACTTAAAAAAGCACATAAAAATTCACTTCACGCCTTTCAAAGAGAGTGTACCCCTCCATCTGATCTGATTGTGTAAGCGTAGACCAGATGTGGTTCAAGGTCCTAGGAACAGTATAGATGACAATTGAAAGATATATCTTACATAAATTAATAAGCAATGGTCCCTGTTTCTCCTTGGTACATAAAATAGGTCCAGAACACTGACGCAGAAGCAGCAAAAATAGCATTGCCAAATTTAAAAGAAAGCAAAAGCCCAAGACTGGCTAAGTTTCACAGAAGATTGAAATTTAGTGCAAACTTCAGTGTGAGATTCTTTTAATAGTTTCCACAACAAAACACTGTATCAAAATCTGACACAAAATGCAAAGAGATACTGGTCGTATGTGAAGTGCACCAGCAGCAAGACGCAATCAGCACCTTCACTGTGTGATAACGATGGTGATATCACCAGTGACAGTGTCACTAAAGCAGAGTCACTAAACATAGTTTTCCAAAACTCCTTCACCAAAGATGACAAAGTAAATATTCATAAATTTGCACCTAGAACAACTGTCAACATGAGTAACTTAGAAATAGATATCCTTGGTGCAGTGAAGCAGCTTAAATTACTTAATAAAGGCAAGGCCTCCTGTCCTTATTGTGTACCAGTCAGGCTCCTTTCAGAGTATACTTAGCAGAACTCGTCGCAAGATCTCAGAAAATGAGCTTTTGGCCAACAAGGCCTTCATTGGAGATAGAAAACAAACACAGAGACTGCTGACCTCAGTAGACAGAGACTGTGGTCGTGTGTGTGTGTGTGTGTGTGTGAGGGGGGTGGGGGGCAAATAGTAAGCACAGATTCAGAA
Organism: Schistocerca serialis cubense; assembly: GCF_023864345.2. Taxonomy (NCBI): domain Eukaryota; kingdom Metazoa; phylum Arthropoda; class Insecta; order Orthoptera; family Acrididae; genus Schistocerca; species Schistocerca serialis. The sequence continues at coordinate 350,236,042 of NC_064639.1, forward strand.
AACACCATTCTTGCAAAACACAACTAGCTCTTTATTCTTACTAAGTAATGAATGCTATCGACCGGGGATGTCTAATAGATTCCATACTTTTAGATTCCTAGAAGGCTTTTGACACCATTCCTCACAACTGACTTGTAATTAGACTGCATGTTTATGTAGTATCATCTTAGTTGTGAGACTGGATTCACAAGTTCCTGTCAGAAAGGTCACTCTTTGTAGTAATTGACAGAAAGCCATCAAGTACAGCAACAGTAACATTTGCTGTTCCCGGGGAAGTATTACAGGCTCTCTGCTGTTCCTGATAAATGTAGATGACATAAGAGACTATCTGAGCAGTGCTCTTAGATTGTTTGCAGATGATGCTGTCACTTACTATCTCGTAAAGTCATCAGAAGATCAAAACCAATTGCAAAATGATTCAACTAAGATATTTGTATTGTGCAAAGAGTGGCAATTAACTCTCAATAATGGAAAGTTTAAAATCATCCACACAAGGACTAAAAGAAATCCACTAAATTTCAGTTACATGATAAACCACACAGATCTGAAGGCTGTAAATTCAACTAAATAATTAGATTACAATTACAAATAACAAATTGTATAGATCACATAGATAACTTTGTGGGGAAAGCAAATAAAAGATTGGAATTTACTGGCAGAACACTCAAAATGCAACAGGTCTACTAAAGAGACTGCTTACACCACACCTGTCTGTCCTTTTCTGGAGTGTTTCTCTGTGGTGTGGGATCTGCATCAGATGAGACTGACAGTTAACACCGAAAAAGTTCAAAGAAGGGCAGCTCGTACTGTACCACTGTGAAAGATGAGAGAGAGAGAGAGAGAGAGAGAGAGAGAGAGAGAGAGAGAGAGAGAGAGAGATTTACATGATACACGAATTGGTGAGGCAATCGTTAAAACACGGGCATTTTTGATTGCAGCAGGACCTTCTCGTGAACTTGCAGTCATCAACTTTCTCCTCTGATTGCGAAAATATTTTGTTGGTGACCACCTACATAGAAAGAAATGATCATACCTGGTAGCTAGTTCATTGAAACCTCTGCCAGGCACTTCACTGTGAATTGCAGAGTAACTATGTAGATTAAGAACTCAAAACTACTTCCTTCATGACCTCCCACCACCCCTACCTCCTGCCAATGTCTAATCCTCCCAGCATAAAAATCGAGTACACCCCAAAATATTGCTCAGAGGTCACTTCCCCCAAGTAAGTGACAGATTTAAAACTTTTATGATGAAATTCAGCTCAAGTGGGATAGCAATGACATAACAGAAGTCGGCTGTGTGGAACAATATGAAAATTGCTGGAAAATAATTTAATGAAGCAGATGAGAACACAGCTCTACAAAATAATGAACTTTTTAAAATTTTCTGTTGGAACTGTAGCTCTCACACTGATAAGAGGCAACTGAAGGAAGCCAAGACAAGCTAAGCTCATTAAAAAGTGAAAAACAAGGAAATGTTTTTATGCGCTCTGTAAGACTTTTCAGTAATGTACCATATTTAGAAACATTTGTCATACACTATAAATTCCAATCTCTAACATATCTTATATAAACCATCATTAAAATAGAATTACTGCTTCTTACCTTACTCTGCTCCCAGATTTGATGAAATGACTTTCATGTTGGGGTGGTGACCTGCATAATTCTGGGAAATCATTTTCACACATTTTGTGCCCACTATTTTCCAAATTATCTGTTGCTCGCACAATGTGCGGAACAATAACAGTTTTTTGTTGTTCTTGGAAATCTCCTGCTGAGTGTTGTGAATTAGAAACTAATTTTTCAAAGGCCTCTCCATGATTTTCTGTTGATATTTCTTGAGCACAAGAGATTGCTTTTAATCTTGCTTTTATTATCCTTTGATGTTTATTGCTACCAGTTATTTTAACCCATGAGGAAGAGTTCGTATTCTTGGGTGACTGACTATCACTAGTATTTTGAGATGAATCCAAACAATCTTCTCTTGCTTCTTCATGTTTTATTTCTGTTAGATTTTCTAGCATTAAATGTACACCTTTTGTATCGCCATCATCTGAATTATAAGATGCATTAGATGAAATAGATTCATTCCGAGAACGTTCATTTAATTTTCCTCCCTCACTTATTTTGCGAATTCTAATCTTTTTCTTGGTTGATTTTACCAACTTCTTTGCAGCAGTATCAGGTGAATCTGGATCTGAAAATTTAAGTACAATAAATTTTAAGACCACAAATAATGAGAAACAAAAGGAAATTGTAGAATAGTTTTAAAGTACATTTCAGTTTCATCTGACCATGTAAAATTGGAATGCTTATGTTTACAAATCAGCATGGCAAGCCACACAAACAACTTTCCCATTAATGCAACTTGGGTCAGAAAGCTACTAGACAGAATGTCACATTATGGATGTTTCTATACGACCTTTGTCAAGGATAGCCTGCACGTCTGTCTGCATACACAAATAACATCCACTCTTATTCAGATACAGACATTTGTGGAGGACTTTACTAGCCACAGAATGTGAAGAACACTGCATTATCATTTCCCAGTCTCTCCATAGCCAAATAACATGGCTATATGACAGGAGTCATTGGTGAATCTGGCTCATCTGTTCCCACAATGTGTGGACCACACAGTGACAAAGACACTGGAACATTTGTTCAGGCAAACAAAATTTTCATACTAAAGGTGCAGCAAACACAGGCCAGAGTGCCATAAGTATTTATAACTTGGCTCACACTTCAAGCTACAAAGCAAAAAATAAAATTAGATCTCATGGGATCACTTCATACTATGTAGTGAATGGCTGTATGTGCACTCTGACACCACTTATTATATGACGTTACCATTCACTCAACAACTGATGAGCCACCAGTCGCAGTGCATGCCGTGTTACTGGCTAATGACCACATTTATGGTCCAGCTCGTGTAGGACTCTGCAATGGGAACAACATCAAGAATTCCTTCTAAGCCATTCCACCCAACAATCAATCAACACAGCGGAATGCTTGGTGCAGATATTCAATTTACAAATGCTCCAAGACCCTTACTGTCTCAACAACAGAGACTGCATTAACCTTGTTTCTTAGTGCATACAGGACTGTACTAGTCTAGTGGAAGAGCTGCAAGGTTGTCAAATCTGGATGCTGCTCCTCTTCTTTTTCTTCGTCTTCTGCTGTTGCTAACACAGCAGTTACAACTGATCTGGCTCCAGCAAGGAACACTCTTCAGCACACATACATTACAACATTGTCCAGGGTGTACATGGGCAACTTGGTTTTCTTGAGAGGATAGCCTGCCTTCATCTCCTTTTATTAGGTCATCATATGTAATGGGCAGCTTGTGGCGGAGTCAGCAAAGAGCTGCTCCTCACTGGGCCACTCTCTCACAATGTGCTCTATTAGCATTACTTCCTGCTCTAAAGAACTACTGCCAGTGTGTATCTTAAAGGCCAAATAGAAATTTATATTTCCTGCTATGTGCTAAGCACTGGCTACTATAGTTTCATCTTCATACTCCAGCATACAATACTGGGTATGACAGTGGAACAACACAGTCTGCAGTGGGAATTGTGGCCTAATCAACAACATTGTTAACATAGTACAAATCTCAGTTAAAAAAAAAAAAAGAGCTTTAAGTTGGACGACAGGTAAGATGAAAGGGTAAAGAACAGGCAACCTCTGGAAGCACCCAACATATATCTGATGAAGCACGTGGGAAACCTGTTTGATTTAACTGTTGTTACTCTACAGTCAGTCTGAAATTACTTTAAGCTTGTCAGCTATGAAGTAGTAGTGGGGTGAGTCGCACAAGGAAGGCACGGCACCCATTCAGCCAACCTTATGAGCCCTGTAGTCACAGCAACCACTCTGAAGTCGTCAGACCTTCACTCCCATCACTACAACACTTCCCACTTCCACTATGCTACAGTGTCAGGCAGCTTGCTGTTCTGGGAGATCATTTGCTTGGCGGCGAGATTTCGTTTGTTTTCATTTCTTAGAATTGTGAGGTCAATATTCTACCTATTATTTACTGTTTGTTGTATGCTGTGAGACACATGTCAGAAATAAGTCCATCAAATTTTATTCAGTGGTGTGGAGTAGCATGTCGATTCTGCAGGAAAACATGTTCTACTTCTGATTCTTAGACCAACAAAACAGGGAAACAGGAAACAATGTTCGGGTAGTTGTTAAGTGTGGAACAGCCCACTGTGTGTGCTCTGGTTTGTCATACGTGCAGATTTGGTGTAAACATCATCAGCTCAAAACTTGGCAATGCACAATGGTGAATGATTGTGTCCACCTGCTGTGGAGGCCTCCTTATGCTTTGGCATCCTGGCCTGATGACACCTTGGAAGCCATGGGGTAGGGGGCAGGAAATAAGCATGTCAATGACAATGACAGAGTCACTTCAATAACTGTAGAGATTTTCCTTTATCACAAGAAAGGTGGATTCAGATCAAAGACTGATGCATGCACTTTGACTATCTGATCTGCTATCTGCATGGCAAAATTATATTTCTCAAACAATGGAATATCCACGATGGAATGTAACAATATTATGAAAAGTAAAGTTGCTACTCACCCTGTAGTGGAGATGCTAGGTCGTAGATAGACACAACAAAAAGACTGTCACAAATAAAGCTTTCGGCTGTTAAGGCCCTTGTCAACAATAGACCCCCCCCCCTCAACACACACACACACACACACACACACACACACACACACACACACACACACACACACCTCAGCATCTCTGCTATATGGTGAGTGGTAATTTTCCTTTTCATAAAATTATATTTCTGTGAGTTTTTACTGTTAGTAATAATGTGTTTGTCAGCAATTGAGGGCAAATGAAGTTCATCTCACAAGCAGAGGTCCCCAGACATGAAATTGTCTATATGGTGATGTAGGTTAGGGTCCCAGGTATCACACACTGCAGCCATTCACCCTGGGGTGCCCTTGTTAGCAAATAACTGAATGGGGGTGGGCGTAGGGGGTGGGGGGAGGGGAGGAATATTGAAATTTCTCATGATATTCTTCAGCATTAAAAATGATAGGCAGAGCAGTTCTGTGGCATAGTGGATAAGATACATTCAAAGAGCAGCCCTGTGGCATAGTGGAATAGATACATTACTTGTTGCGGGTGTGTACAGAAGGTCATGGATTAGAATTTCATAAGATGCTCTAAATTTATTTTCAAATGTTTATTGACATCATTTTCATCATCATCATTTTTATTCGACTAATTGGCTTAAATATATATATTTTTTAAATCCCTCAGCCTTTGCCAAGTCATTTTAATCATGTTAACTATTTCATTTGCTCTTATTTTGTCGTTCAATCATTCTTTTTATCGTAAGGAATCTTTGTGCATGTGATTTTATTACTTTTATCTATTAACTGTGATTTAACAACTTCTGTTTTATAATTTCATCCATGTCATTGCATTCATTATTTCTCTTCCACATTGCTTGAATTCCATGTCATTTCCAATCCTTTCTTTCATTTAAATCTTTATATGCATTATTTCGTCCACAGTGCAATAAGAATTAATGTTTCAAATGTTTAACTGACGGAACTGCATTTTCAAATGTTTCAATATTATAATAGACAAATAAAAATAAAATCACATGCACAAAGATTTCAATCCTCCTTTTTTCAAGACAAAATAAGAGCAAATGAAATTTTTGATATGATGATTGTAATGACATGAGGATTACCAATTAAAAAAATTACTCGAGACTAATTTTAAAAAAAGATCAAAGTCGTTTCAATGCTGAGTTTCAAACCCCAACCTTCTATACATTACAAAAGTATATCAACCAAAATGCCACGAAACTGTTCTCCATGTGCTTAACAATTTTAATGCTCGAACACCACACAAAATTCCAAATTTTCTTTTTCATCAATTACTCACAAACAAGGTCCCAGCAGAATGAATGGCTCTAGAATGTGCTACCTTGGATTTTAACCTATATCACCGAATAGATGATTTCAAAAATTCGATTCTATCCCTAGATGTCAGTCTTGGTTACATAATAGAAACCCCTCTCACTGTTTGCATTTTAATTGCGACAATACTTTTCTTCTTTCTTCCAAATTGACACTATAAGTTCCCTCATTTCAAGAATGGATTAATTATAAACCTCAGATTGTGTATCTTGTAATGAAGTATTCAAACCAAACAAGCAATCACAGAGGGTTTTCATGCGAGAGTGCACCATCAAGTGTTGCATTTAACTGAAATGACCTCATGTTAGAGATCTCCAATTCACTGCCAATTTGAGGCAAATAAAAACACGATTCATGTTTAAGGCTTCATTTGCAAAATGAGTTCACCTCAGTTCAGTAACAAAAAACTTTTCAGTAACATTGCCAAGAAATGCATTTTCATAAACTTTACGCACGAGAATGTAATCTTAACAATTTGCTACCATAAATAAAACTAGAATGAAAATATGCTGCAATTCTTCCAGAACACATTGGTGCCAGTTCTGTCTTTGTTAACATCGAGTATAGATTTAAGTGTCAGGAAGTCATTTCTGAAAGTATTTGTATGGAGTGTAGCCATGTATGGAAGTGAAACATGGGCAATAAATACTTTGGACAAGAAGAGAATAGAAGCTTTCGAAATGTGGTGCTACAGAAGAATGTTGAAGATTAGGTGGGTAGACCATGTAACTAATGAGGAGGTATTGAATAGGATTGGGGAGAAGAGAAGTTTGTGGCACAACTTGACTAGAAGAAGGGATCGGTTGGTAGGACATGTTCTGAGGCATCAATGGATCACAATGGAGGGCAGCGTGGAGGGTAAAAATCGTAGAGGGAGACCAAGAGATGAATACACTAAGCAGATTCAGAAGGATGTAGGTTGCAGTAGGTACTGGGAGATGAAGGAGCTTGCAGAGGATAGAGTAGCATGGAGAGCTGCATCAAACCAGTCTCCGAACTGAAGACAACAACAACAACAACAACAACAGCAAACATGGCTCAAACGATGAAAATTTTCATCATCTTTGTCTTCTTTGAAAGACTTTGGCCACTGATACTGCTAACTTTAGTTCTTTTGAATTAGGATTCTGGATGGTTTTACTAGTTAATCATAAAATATGCTGTCCTCAAACTCTTCAATCTTTTCAGTGAGTTGAGAGGACCACTACCTCCAAAAGAAAGAAATTGAGCCATCTGTTCTTTGTGTCCACATCTGCTGTTACGTTGCAACTCAAATTATATAATCTGCTACTACGGTAAGTGAGGGCTGGAGGCAATTTCAAGCTGAACATAAAAATATAAAAAAAAAGAAAGCATTTTAGTCATCTTTAGTACAAGATTATTTGTTTTTATCACTTTTGTACCTTTATCCAAGTCAAAGGTGAATGGACGAGATCCTGCTATTGACTGAACGACCTCTTCACTTGGTGCACTTGAGTATGGTGTGATAATACGTTTGCACAATGCAGGGTTTAACTCGCAATAGTACTTGCTTAGCTCTTCCAAAATGTTATCACTGGCAGCTTCTAATGACCTGCAAGAAAGAACAAAAACATTAGACACAAGATAAAATGAAATTGCTTCTTAGAACACAACTACACTGATGACAGTGAAAATTAAAAACACCAGGAAGCATATTTGTGAAAGAAATTAACTTTATGTACATAATAATACCAATTATCAGAATTACACAACTGTATAAAATCTTGTATTTTCAGATTTCAATATGGTGTGAAGTCTCCATATGTTGCAATTAAGAGTTACTAAATGTCACAGTGTAGAGCATGGGAGTAAAAGAGTGCCAGAATATGTTTCTGAGGAATCTCTCTGTACAGAGTCTGTGAGAGCACACAAAGTATTAACAGTGGTTGTTGAAAAACCACAAAAAACAAGTTATCAATCAACCAACCACATCATACACATGTTTGATATGTACCATGCTAGGTCAGTGTGCAACCAAGTTAGCAGTGGTAGTTGTCCTTCTGTGAAGAACACTAGCACATTCTTGACTGCATATGGTAGTGCACTGTCCTGCTGAAATTGGAATGAGGAGTTGGATGTAGATGGGTCAGTGCATCACACACTGACGAAGCAGTTTCTGTTCCACTCGCCTACAGTACCAGCAAGCTGCTGTTATAGCTTTTATTACATGGTACCCCAAATCATTACATTCCTATTTACCTGCTGCACTGACCAGCAATGCCAAGCTGAAACACTTCATTATAAGAAAGGTTTTAAGATCCCTTCGAAAAACATCAGTCATGTCACATATGAAGTTCACATGCTTATTCTGATCTCATGACGTTTGTGATTATCTGGACAATGGAAGCAGGCACTAAAGTGACAGACAGTGATGAACCATTAGCACCTGCAAGTCCACACTAACTGCAGTGCTCTAGCATCAACTCAACACTGTGGATGAAGATGTATGATCTATTACAGACACAAGGGCAAAAAATTGTCAACCATAATTATGTTGACATTGTCTAGTCCCATATCCAATACTCACTGTCTACAATAATCCAATTGTACTCATTTTCATAACAGTATGATACACATGAGCACAGAAGCCATGATATGACGAAGCTACGATATGACAAACCCATTTCCCTTAACTGACTAATCTGCAACATTCATACTCAATCAAAACATGATATTTCATCCCCTGATACTGACAAAGCATCCTGTCATTTGCTTTCATGTTTCGATTACATTTGACAGCTCTTCACTGAATATGCTTGACTCAACACTGACCTTTCCAGACATGCGAGAGGGTAAAGCTGGGCCTAAATAGAAGCCATTTCTTTGTAATCTTAATGATTTGTCATTTGTACACTGTTCTACACATTCTCAAAGTTGTGATGCATTTGAACATTCTTTCTGGGTTTTACACCTTTTAACAAACAATACTGACAATGAGATGCCTGCCACCAGAAATAAAGTGTTATCTTAAAAGCAGAATAAAATAACTGACTACCACAGAAGTTGGCTTTTAAAGTGACAGAAATAGAATTTTCTCTATTGAAGTCGTTAACAGATGTGTAATTAACTAAATTACTTCAGCTATGATGGTAAATCACCTTTCATTCTAAATGAGTTTAGAAATTACTAAGTGACTCAAAGAATGAATTATTTGCAGAAAAGGCTGTGCAGAAATTATTTGGACAGCACTATGCATTCTGATACGTCTCATTCTGGTCATTAAATCCCATGTGTTTCTTCGGCTCTGCTCATTTGAGTTCCAAAATTCAGTGCTTGGTCAAATTGTGATTACAGTAATGGATCACGTAATTCTCCACTTCAATGTCTAACACAGACACTATCATCTCTTCCTCCTCCTCTAAACTATGTTAAATACACAGGGGATTTTTCCTAAAAAGTATTTTTTTAACTTACTTATACATTTTTCCCACATTCACTCCAATTTTCCATCATATTTACTAGTTGTCCGTTTCATTTTGTGACCTGAGGGCTTCCAACTGCATTCTTTTATTTTCTCTTTGATTCATAATATTGCATATATAACAAGTTCCCCATGGCTTTATTGCCACCTCTTTGCTGTACCTATATTCTCAAATATTAAATTCTATTTTGTTCTTTTCCATCTACTTAGCCCTGTGGTCACTGCTGCCAGAATTCCAATTTTGTTAAATTCTTACTTTATTTATCCATATACCACCACCCACACCCCCCTTCATTTCTTTTTCCGTATTTCACCCTATCAAGTTATTATTGGGTACACTTATAACCCATAGTCTCCTACATAACTTCCTATATACACTCCTGGAAATGGAAAAAAGAACACATTGACACTGGTGTGTCAGACCCACCATACTTGCTCCGGACACTGCGAGAGGGCTGTACAAGCAATGATCACACGCACGGCACAGCGGACACACCAGGAACCGCGGTGTTGGCCGTCGAATGGCGCTAGCTGCGCAGCATTTGTGCACCGCCGCCGTCAGTGTCAGCCAGTTTGCCGTGGCATACGGAGCTCCATCGCAGTCTTTAACACTGGTAGCATGCCGCGACAGCGTGGACGTGAACCGTATGTGCAGTTGACGGACTTTGAGCGAGGGCGTATAGTGGGCATGCGGGAGGCCGGGTGGACGTACCGCCGAATTGCTCAACACGTGGGGCGTGAGGTCTCCACAGTACATCGATGTTGTCGCCAGTGGTCGGCGGAAGGTGCACGTGCCCGTCGACCTGGGACCGGACCGCAGCGACGCACGGATGCACGCCAAGACCGTAGGATCCTACGCAGTGCCGTAGGGGACCACACCGCCACTTCCCAGCAAATTAGGGACACTGTTGCTCCTGGGGTATCGGCGAGGACCATTCGCAACCGTCTCCATGAAGCTGGGCTACGGTCCCGCACACCGTTAGGCCGTCTTCCGCTCACGCCCCAACATCGTGCAGCCCGCCTCCAGTGGTGTCGCGACAGGCGTGAATGAAGGGACGAATGGAGACGTGTCGTCTTCAGCGATGAGAGTCGCTTCTGCCTTGGTGCCAATGATGGTCGTATGCGTGTTTGGCGCCGTGCAGGTGAGCGCCACAATCAGGACTGCATACGACCGAGGCACACAGGGCCAACACCCAGCATCATGGTGTGGGGAGCGATCTCCTACACTGGCCGTACACCACTGGTGATCGTCGAGGGAACACTGAATAGTGCACGGTACATCCAAACCGTCATCGAACCCATCGTTCTACCATTCCTAGACCGGCAAGGGAACTTGCTGTTCCAACAGGACAATGCACGTCCGCATGTATCCCGTGCCACCCAACGTGCTCTAGAAGGTGTAAGTCAACTACCCTGGCCAGCAAGATCTCCGGATCTGTCCCCCATTGAGCATGTTTGGGACTGGATGAAGCGTCGTCTCACGCGGTCTGCACGTCCAGCACGAACGCTGGTCCAACTGAGGAGCCAGGTGGAAATGGCATGGCAAGCCGTTCCACAGGACTACATCCAGCATCTCTACGATCGTCTCCATGGGAGAATAGCAGCCTGCATTGCTGCGAAAGGTGGATATACACTGTACTAGTGCCAACATTGTGCATGCTCTGTTGCCTGTGTCTATGTGCCTGTGGTTCTGTCAGTGTGATCATGTGATGTATCTGACCCCAGGAATGTGTCAATAAAGTTTCCCCTTCCTTGGACAATGAATTCACGGTGTTCTTATTTCAATTTCCAGGAGTGTATTTTTGTCTGTTCCCTGCACATCTTTTCCACTTATGATTTTGAAGGTACAAGCCTACAGTGGATGACGAAGCTCTAGTCTCTTACTTTTCATCTATCGATTTTCACTCCTTACACAATGTCTATGTAGCTGCTTTTATATTTTCTTTATCATTATTAACTTGTAATATGAACTTGCCAAACCTTTGTTTTAGTCTTCAGAAAAAGAAATCTGTAATAATGGTCCTCACAGTAAGTCAAACTGACACTTGCCTTTGTATATGTAAGGATGCCACCAACATCTGTTCACCAACATAAGGAGACATTGCCGTTATTAGTCAAACCCCACCCCAACTAGCTTTCCATTGCTCAGCAAGGAACCCACAGTTCAAAGGGCTAGGAAAAGTTTTTTCCACTTGTAAATGTGTCCATCAGCAATACTGGAACAGCACCTCCTGCAGGAATGAACTGGCCAACTATTCTGACTCCCAATAATTTACTGTTTGCTCAAGTGAATTCTTGTTTTAATAGAATTAGTCTACAATAAACATCTACTTGATTACTCTGGAGAGAGAGAGAGAGAGAGAGAGAGAGAGAGAGAGAGAGAAGCAAAGCTAATCTACTGTTTAAATTTTTAACAAGCTGTAACTACTGCATCTGGAGGAATGACACCCAAATTCATACAATATTCAGTCACTATTGGCCATGGAAGTCTACACAGAAGTCTTACCGTCAGTAATGTTTTCAGTCTGTCCATGCATTACACTGAAGTCACTACAAAATTAACCTTATCTTCAATTTAGGAAACAATTTAAAAGGACAGTCACTGAATCTGACGGCTCATTAAATAAACTCTTAGGCTTCATATCAAGAAGATATGCAGTAGGTAGTTACCACAACATACAATCCACACACAGCAGCTCCTGGTTTCATGTTCTCTCGAGAAGTTATTGACGATTTTAATTTTAAAAAAAATCAGTATTCAACTATATCAGTTTGATCCAGACACAAAGTGGGAGTTAAGCATGTAACTTTCCTGATGATGCTCTCTCACCAACAGTGAACAGAGTACAAAAAAAGAACAGTGAGCACTTTTTTATTTTTATTTTATTTTTTGTTGCTAGATAATATTATCATTATCACAATTTGAGACCATAAGACATCAACCAGCAATTAATGTACTAGACACACTTTCTTGAATGATCTGAATCATTCAGATAAAGTGAAAAAAGATGTGCCTGTGTGACATCTTGTAACATCATACTTGTTACAGCCACACATTTCTGCATCCATACAACACAGATATGAACCCTTGTAATTTATTTCAGTTTCTTTCATTTTTTAAACAATCTGAAATCTGTTATTAAGAAGAAGTTTCTCTTTACTTAAGACAATCAGTACAATCTTTACACTGCCATTACAAAAGTGTAAAAAGAAATTTGAAAGCTCACTCACCTTGATTCCAATACTGCACTTAAATTCAAACATATATATTGCAAACAGCATTGCTTTAGCTGGTTTGCCTGGTGTGTGTCAGCCAATTGAAGAAGACCTGCCACATTCCGTAATGTGACCAAGTTAGCAAGTGCCACTTCACAAATTTCCAAAAGCCGTGTAGCAAACAACTGGTTTGCAAGGACAAGTGTGTTACATATAAAGTCAATATCCTCTGAAGCAAGAACAGCAGGTGCTTCATCTTCATAAAGATAGTGAACCAGTACCTCCAGAACCTTATAAGGAACTGGCAGGTTCAAGGAACTGCTTGTTAAAGACTGGAACAATGAATGACAGGTTGTAATTATTTAGTCACTGATCCTGTAACATTTTAAGTTACAAATATGTTGGCATGAGTAATAATTTGCTGACCGCTTAAAAACACATTTTCTTCCCATTACCCTTTGGACATGGTTTCTATTACACATATACGAGAAATATGCAACTATTGCACTTTTCTATATGTTCTGGTGTAACAGAATAAATTATCAAATTGAAATTATTACTGGAAATATGTACCAAAACTTCTTTTTCAGAGGGTGGGGTGGTAAGAAGGGAGGGAGGAGGGAAGAGTAGTGTTCAATGTCCTATCAACAAGACCATTAAAGACAGAGCACAAGCACAGGTGGGGGAAGGCTAGCAAGGAAAACTTTTTCAAAGGAACCATCTACCAGTATTTGTTTTAACCGATCTAGAGAAACACGGAAAACCTACATCTAGATGGCTACCACTGTCCTCTCAAATAAGAGTCCTCGTTCGCCAATTAGAGCAGTGAAGGAGTTAATATTGCAAAAGTGTTCCTAACTAGACCTTTCTAACATACACATTAATATTGTGTCATCTTGACATTTTGGAAACCAAGCCCAAGCATAGCTCACGCTGCATTCTTTTGAATGTGCCAGAGTATAGGCCAGACCACGATTTTCTCGACACATGAGCCGCCTATCATTAAAAAATTGAACTCATTTCATATGAAAACAATGCACAGACATCTTGCAACCTTCCCCTTGACTGGTGCTTCCTTCTGATGTCAATTCCTTGAACTATTTTGAAAGAAACAGTAGTGAACATAACAGCTGCTGTCATGAATGGCTGAGTCAATACGAATGCATTGACAATTTCATTCATGTATTTGTTAGGTTTCGCAGTTTGCTATAATTCTGCTACAAATGCCACATTTCTTGAGTGAGCACAATTTTTTGAAGCTCCAGAGGGAGAAATTGCTCAGTAACTCACCTTGCACTCTTATCTTTGGATGATACTTAGACTGTCTACATTATTTTAAAATTTGTTAACTACTGAACAGCTAAAGAAAATATGAATAAACCTTGAAATTTGGCCCTTTTTAATATGTGTTACTCTTGAACATACGTGAATTACATGTGTGTCAGCAATGCTTTAAGTAATTGCATAAATGGCCAGTTTACGAAGCCAATGTTGTTCTAAGTAGGAGTCTCCAAAGTGATAACCGTGACTGAAGGTCACATATATACAGCTTCACATACAATACAATGTTACTGTTCTATTTAGAAGCAGGTTTCACAGTGTAATATGACAAACAGAAAATTTATTAAAGGACATTATCTATACATCATGAGCTGCACTAGTAATATTTATTTGCTAAAACTGATTTTTGGGTTTATAACCCATCATCAGTGACATCTGATACAGAGCCATAAACAACTGAATGTACATTGATTTCTGCAAAATGTCATCTGTATATACTGTAGCAGTAATGTAAGTCAACCTGTGGCACAGAATTTTTTGACAATTGGTATATGAAGGTAGAATATACTGCAAAATAATCCAACATATCACATCAAATTAGGCAATTTTACATGCAGGACATAGAATCCAAACCAAAATTATTTGTTTACAGCATTGTTGAAATTGTGTGTATACATCTTATTCTGTAACTCTGTTTGTTCATTAAGTATGCTGTCTAGTTGTTTCTTCATATTGGTGTATATCTCAATTTCTTCTAGAATATTTAATAATCTTCCTTTCTCCGTTTTACAAACAGCAGTGACGCTTGTTTTTGCTGATGTCATTAGCAGAATGTTTGTATTCTCTTAAATGTGCATTGAATGCTGAGGGATTCACTTCACTGACATTTTTCTCTGAATCTCACTCTGAAGTTTCTCCCCGTTTGCTCAACAAAAAAGTTATCACATTCACTACAAGTTATTTTATACACACCAGACATGTTATGTGTTGGCTCTTATCTGGATTGTGTATAAGATGTGATCTTACATTGTTGTCTGCCCTGGAGGCAATTTGTAGCCTAGTTTCTTGAGAATGGGGGGGGGGGGGGGGGGGGGGGGGAGGAGGGGGGGCCGACTGAAAGAACACAAATGAGATAAATGGTGTAACTTCGCAAACCTCTTGTCAACCCCTCTTCACTAGTCTGGGTATTTTGACATTGAGCTCTCAATGTATATATTCTTTATTGTCGTTTCTTGTTAACAATGTCAGCTTATTCCCAAGAATAAGCAGCTTTCACTCAATTAATACTTGGCAGAAATCCTACCTGAATTTGGATTAGACTTAGTTAACTTTTGAGCAGAAAAGTGTGCAGTATACTGCTGCATCTATTTTCAGTAAGCTACCACAAGAATTCGAAAATCTTAGCAGTAATCTACGCACTTTCAAATCAAAACTGAACAGTTTCTTCATGGTCCACTCACTCTATTCTGTTGAGGAGTTCTTTGAAAAATTAAGCCGATTCTTGTGTTATTCTTTTCACTGCATTTGCTTAAACTTATGGCTTGACTTTTCTTGGGTTCATGAAAATTTCATTTTTCTCTATTATTACTTTTATGTTGTAACGTCATGTACCGACACATTCCATGACCTTGGAGATTTGCTCCTCGATTTGATCCTACGGAACTCTATGTTTAAATAAATAAACAAATAAAGTAGCAAAGAGCGAGCAAGTAGAAAAATATATGTATAACCTTACCATATTGGGTTCACATATCTCCAACAGAATGAGTTGCGGTCCCCCCACCCCAAAACAAGAAAACACCTAGGTTACAAATTAGCTTCATGGCAGATAACAATGCAAGACCTCATCTTATACACAATACAGATAAGAGCCAAACATGTAACATGTCAGAAGTGTATAAAATAATATGTACTGAATGTGATAAATTTTATGTTGGGTAAATAGGGAGAAACTTCCAAACAAGACTTGGAGGACATGTTAATGTTAATGAAGCAAATCCTTCAACATTCAGTGCTCATTTAAGAGAATACAAGCATACTGCTAATGACATTAGCAAGGACATCACCATTGTCCATAAAGCAGAAAATGGCAGGTTACTGAATATTCTAGAAGAAACCGAAATATATATCCATATAACAAAACAACCAGACAACATACTTAATGAACAAAGTTACAGAATAAGACGTATATATAAAATTTCAAGTGTTTTAACCAAATAATTTTGATTTGGAATCTCTGTCCAACACAAAAAACTGTCTAATTTGATATGATATATTGGATTGTTTCACAATATTATGTCTTTTGTAGTGTCTATCTTCGTACACCAATTGTCAAAGAATTGTAAATTATGTAGATGAAAGCATATCACAGATACGTATATTAATATGATCTTACAAATAACAAAAAATACTGCTGATTTAGACTCTTTGACTTGTCAGTCCCACATTTACACTATACAACAGTTATGGTGAACATAATCAAGAATTGTCATTGACTAAAATTTGATAGCAGTAACATACATGACAACAAACATACTATGTGATAGGAGACATTTCAAATCCTATCACAATAACTGGCATGCAAGCCACTGCTCTAGAAGTACAAAATGCAAGTTATCTTATGAGGTGTGTTCAAAAAGTAAGGCGACTTCATATTCTAATGAAAAAATTTTTATTTATTCATCAATATTCATGTTGTCCCTTTCAAAGTATCCCCCTCAGATACAACACACTTGTGCCAACACTTCTTCCAACTCTCAAAGCACTTCTCATAAGCACTTTTTGGTACAACCTTGAATAGTTCCAACTATGCAGTTTTTATTTCTTCAATCATTGAAAATCTTCATCCTTTCATAGGTCTCTTCAGTTTTGGAAACAGGAACAAGTTGCAAGGGGCCAAATCCGCTGAATATGGTGGCTGAGGCATGTAATGCAAAAGCCATAAACTGTTTTTCCAGAATTCTGGACTTTTTTGTTTCTTCTCACAAAAGGTGCATAGAGTCAAAGTAATACTCCTTGTTGACCATTTTACCTTGAGCAAAAATTCATGATGCGCTGCACCACAGTAATTTTTTTTTTTTTGGGGGGGGGGGGGGGGGGGGGGAGGAAACAAACCCAGTGAGCAAAACTTTGACATTTGATCAAACTTGGCATGCCGTTTTCGGTCTTGGCTCTCTGGGATGCTTCCATTGGCACGATTGGGCTTTTGTTTCAATGCCATTACCATAAACCCATGTTTTGTCACCAATTATGACCCTTTTGAGCAAATCAGGACCATCATTGACATCATTTGAGAGCTCCTGGGCGACGCTCAAGTGACGGTTCTTCTGATCAAAATTGAGAAGTTTTGGAACAAACTTTGCTGACACACAGCTCATCCCAAAACAGCCGAAAAAATTGCACAACACAAACTAACCAATACGCCAACATTTTCAGCAACTTCTCTTGATAATTGGATGATTTTCAAAACATCACAGCTTTGATGTTACCATCTGTTGATGTGCTGGGAAGTCCAGAGTGAGGTTCATCATTGGCATCTTCTCGGCCTTATTGAAAGAGCTTTTACCACTTTTTTGTTTTTATTATTTATGACATAAAGCAGAGTCACCATATGTCACTGTCAACATTTGAAGTGTTTTAGAGCACTTTATTTCATTCTTCACACAAAATTGGATGCAAATTCTTTGCTCAATTGTTTATAATAATAATAAAAAAAAATCACTGAGCACATTAAAACACGTCAAACCTTTCTATTTGTCAAGAACAAACTAATTATGCTGCACATTTGAAACTGTGAACATATGTTCGGGATGTGGGTGGGTGGGAAAGAAGATTGTGAATATACAGTGACTCCAGAAATATTCCTCGACTGTCACTCTGTGTCCCAACACAAATTTAGAAATGAAATTCTTAAGTAATCTGCATACTCCATTTGATTTTTTTTTTGTAATGTATGCAAATAATTTCACCATTCCACTTCTATATCTTATCTCTTCCTCGTCTCAGTTTTGCATCACCATTTTTAAAAGGAGTCATTCCAATTGCCAGTTTCTATCCACCCTGTTTTAATAATGCTGCAAGGATTTTGTCTGTTTTGGTTGCCTTGTTCTTTAGCTATTTCAGGGTAGTTCTTACTTCTCCAACAGTTGGAGTGGTCAAGTTCTCTTCATTAGTTTTTTTCTTGTTCATCAATGGGAACTCATTTTGTGAACCTTGAATTGAGAAGGTTGTCAAATTGCCTGCATTATCATTCAGATTCATTTCTCTGCACTTATAATGTTATCTCTTTCACTCTTGATTAGGCTGCTTTTAGTGCTAAAGGACTTACGTGCATCATTTAATTGCCTGAAACAATCACTTATTGATAAAATTATTTAATTGGATAGATAAAAAATCTTATCACCAAGTGGCGGCAAAACACATACATAAAAGACTGTTGTGATTGGCAAACTTTCGGAGCCAGGAACTCCTTCTTCAGGCAGAAGGGTTGAAGGGGAAGGAAGAAGGGTAAAGGAAAAGGACTAGAGAGGTATAGGAAAATGACTAGATTTCGGGAAAGTCACCCAGACCCAGGGGAGACTTACCGTAAGGGATGAGAAGGAAAGGAAAGCTTTCCTTCTCATCCCATTAATTTATTCCCATCTTTATATGTTTAACATTTCTTGGAAATCCTTGTTGAACATGCACCATTGTTAAAAATTATACATTGACAAGGAGTTGAATCCAGGCCACACATGGATAGATGAAATCTAAATTTAACATTCAAAATTTTCTTTAAAAATCAGTTTTATTTTAGAGGAAAAGCTTTTAAAATGCTTCAGTACAAGGAAACCTATACCTCCTGGCAGTCAGTGTGACAGAACGTTCAACTCGCCCTAAGACCACATGACAATCTTGTTTCTTGATGTTTTATAATTATGGTCCATGAAGTTCAAAACTTAAATGTCAATTACGAAACGCATAAAAATACGACTCTCAAAACGTTTCAAGAAAAGTGACTTTGAACGTTTTTGAATGTCTTTAGTGCCCTAAAGTACGGTTGGCTTTTTGATAGGTGGCGTGGCCTTGTGATAGAGCCTTCATCTATCCTCTGTGTGTTTGGCCTGGGTTCGATTCCTTGCCAATGCATAATTTTAAACAAAGGTGCATGTTCTACAAGGATTTCCAAGAAATGTAAAACACATAAAGTTGAAAAAATTAACAGGATGAGAAGGAAAGCTTTCCTTTCCTTTCCTTTCCTTCTCATCCCGTTTGGTAAGTCTCCCCTGACTCACGGTTCTGGATGACTTTACCGAAATCTACCCCTTTTCTTAGTCCTCTCCAGTTCTTTTCCTTCGCCCTTCTTCCATCCCCTTCAACCCCTCTGCCTGTAGAAGCAGCCACTGGCTCTGAAAGCTTGCCAATCACAATAGTTTTTTATGTGTGTCTCCTGCTGCCACTTGGTGAGTAGGTTTTTTATCTACCCACTAAATAATTTTATCAATAATTGATTGTTTTTGTTGTTATAGAAAGAAAGGTAAGATATATAGACAGTAACAGCAGCCTAGAGTTCCAAATACACAGAATTGCTAGCATTATATTTTGAAACATAATAAAGGGCGGGGGGGAAGCAAGTTGGGTGGGGGAGGGGGGGGGAGGGGAGGGGAGGGGAGGGGAGGGGAGGAGGGAGAGAGAGAGAGAGAGAGAGAGAGAGAGAGAGGAGCGGGGCATTAGGGGGGGGGGGGGGGCGTTAACAGACAACGGAGAAAAGAATAGCAAGAACAAGGAAAGAAGAGCCGTATAAATTGCATAATTCTTTCCAAATGAAACAGTCCTGTTTAACTACCTCCCACAAATGTTCTGATAACTGTTCAGAGAAGTAGCAGTACTGCCAAGTTTCATACAAAAAAGTTATGCAGTCTAAACTATAATTAAGGAATATATGAGAAAGATGACATCAGCTCTGACCTCTACTTGTATGTAAGGACAAGGTGTGCAAGGTGTGTTAGAAAAGTAATGTAATATAATTTTTGTAACCACAAATTTTATTTTTTATGTACAACAAGGTTGTTCCTTTCAGAAAAACTCCCTCTGGCAATTACACACCAGTGAGAACAATGTTTCAAGTCTTTATAATAGTTTTGAAAGGCTTCTGCCGAAATATCTATCAGCGCCTCAGTTCTGCTCTTCTGGATATTTCCCCAAAAGCCCTTTCAAATGATTTTTTGGGTTTGAGGAATAAAAAGAAATCATATAGATTGGGATCCAGCATACAGGGAAGCTGAGGAACCACAGGAATGCTATTTTGCTTGCAGCACTGTTGACAGCTTTCAACAGTGAAATACAGATGTCTGTAGGTCACAACAGTAGCCATCTATATAGCTCCAGCAATTCTGAGGTGCTACCACAGAGGTGTCAAAAAACTGTGTTACGTGACTGGTGGTGGCATGCATACACAGCTGCCACACACAGCCCACTGCAACTGTCAGGGATCGTCATACACCAACTTTACTACAGTATTGCTCTGTGATGGGAGGCAGCATGTAAGTATTTGCAAAGCAGGGTTGTACACGTGCCTCATTTTTCCCTGAATCTTTCTATGACTATCCAATAAAAAGTTTAAGTGAGTATTTGTCCTGGAGGCACAAATTCATTGTGGACAACCCCCAGACTAAAAACAGAATTATTATTTTGAGTTTGCTCATTCTCGCTCGGGATCTGGAGAGTTTGCAGTGTGCCACTCCTGGCGTTGGAATTTTGCCTCTATAATGTATTCAGAAACATTCCCAATTAATATAAGGTCAATGTTTGTTAACTGAAACAGCAGCCTACCTTTAAATTTGATGTGACCAGGATCTAACTGTTAAGTGCTAATCGGATTTAGCTGCCTCGGGAGTAATTCCTAATTAGAATGTGGTTGCTCAACAATGTTCAACACAATGATTAAAGGGTTTTACAATAACCAATTCCAAGATGTTTTAAACAGTTTGACTCAGATAAATCATAATTTTGAGGCAGATACAATTTTTGTCTCGCACTTCTAGTTTGGGTTAATCTCATCAAAGGTCAGAACGCTTGGTATTGTGTCTCACACTGTAATAATGGTTAACACACACAATCCTCATTGCAAGCCAATGAGTGGCTGGCGTGAACACAAATATACGGCACACTGTAAACCTTTATAAAACACTGAACAGGGTGTATATGTGGACAAGAAAGAGATATTCCCCAATTTCCCAGTTAAAAATGCACTTTTTCTTGGCTGGACCTGCTATTGTGACTTATAAAAAGCTACGAAGAGGTTCTGGAGAATATTCCTTCTCCGTGTCACAAACGTGTAGATGACGTAAGTTCCTTTTAGCAGGTTGAGAATAATGGAAGACAAAGCTCAATAATGAAATCAGATGACAATGAGGAAAGAGTGAAGTATCTTAGGAGGCCAGACTGTTGGTCAACCAGTAGTGATTTAAATTTTGTGGGGGAAAAAAAAAAAAGGGGGGGGGGGGGGGGCAATGTGAAGCTTCTGTGCCCTGACTTTCTGAACTGCAATCAGAGGGAGGCTGTAAGGGATCTACAATCCCATAACCAATGATAATACACTATTCCCAGAATTATTACTTTTCTAACATATGTTGTCCATCTACTGGGTATAAAAACAGGCAAGATTATGTTAACTATTATTGGGAATTGTGAACTGGGAAGAAATATTTTGTATAGGGCATGATAATTACTTTAATAAATAGTCTATTATTCACAGCTGTTCCATAGTAACAAAATTCCTCCAAAAAACACCATTCAATTAATATTCAAATAATGGCAGAGTACGCAGAATGTCAACTTTTACAGAATGTATGAAAGTAATCTGTACAATAGATAACATACCCCGAGCCAACGATTACTGAACATAGCAGCAAAGAACTGCAGCCTTGCTGCTAACACACACTTATGTGCAGGCAGCTCCCGGCCATCTTCACACTTTATTTTCACATCAAACAAATCTTGATATTTGTTGTAGGATAGGCGGGGCCTCAGTGATGGTTGAATACCGTTTTTCATATGTATGTAACCAGCTTCATACCTGCATTCATGTAAAATACCCTTTAGTGATCACGTGTTTGTTTCTTCTATGATTGTAAGGAACAGTGTGCAAAAAAAAAAAAAAAAAAAAAAAAAAAAAAAAAAAAAAAAAAAAAAAATATCACAAACAATTTCAAAAATAAATGTTTATAGCAATTATTTAATATAAAACAATAACATCAGCCAAACCCAGAGAACAGAATGAAGTGCATTATGTAAACCCTACAGTTCCTATGTAGAATACTACAGCCATCACTATCAGAAATGAACTGAAAAGAAACTTAGTTGCAAGACTATTAAACTAGTCAGAACACAAAATCATCCCAATATCACACAACAGACAAGGAATTCACGTAGTGTTACTTAGCACAAAAATTTCACAATATCGGATAACTAAAGGAAGTAATAAAGCCAACTTATTGTGATAAAGGCAAATAGAACGTAAAATGATAGTTTCCAACATGAGCACAGTTTGGGGGGGGGGGGGGGGGGGGGGGGGGGGAAGAAACAAGCAAGGAGATAAAGAAAGAAGTTAAGAATTTAAAAGGAAACAAATAAGACAAAGAAGAGATAGACATATTCTGAGTATTAAAATATTCTGAGAATCTGTCAATTTTCCAACAACTGGTCCCAGAAAATAAAATATTATGTACAAGAGCATAAAAAACTTTCAATGTTAAAAGGCTGCATCAATGGTTCTCATATGATAAAAGGCTGTTTCAATCACTTCATAAAATGCACACAACTGGTCCAGGAAAATGACTGGCACATAAACATTACATTTAGATTTAACAATACTTTAAAAATTGTAACAGTATTATGACATATTGTATTAGTAGACTTCCTAAATTACTAACACGTACAAAGACGTGGTGGAAATTTCCCAGCCAAGCTCAGAAACATCATTTACACAAATGAAAACTCTGGTACCTTTTTGTTAATTCACCACTTTTTGTGACTTAGCACATTCAAATATTAAATTAACCTGCACAAATGTTTTACTTATATGACTTTTTATAACAGTAATATTGTGTATATTTTATTAAACTGATAAAATGGAATATTGAATGTTGCAATGTACTTTATTTTGGATGATTTATTGCCAACAGAAATTCATCTTTAGTTGGTGAAAGTTAATAAGACCTCTGATATTAATTTTCAACAGTTCTGAGATGGACATCTGAATTGGTGTAGGGCCACACATCTCACAGATGGCAAATGAAAAGCCATTAACCTATGAAATTTCATTTTCAAGGAATTAATTTAAAATGTAAGCACACAGAAACTTTATTATACCTGGAACTTCCCTATTCTATAAAAATCTCTCTACCAAAAGACAAAGTTTCTCAGAAGCCAAAACCTCTACTCTCACTTTAAGACTTAATCACACTTTTCTAATGTACTTCATTGCCAGTGGAAACCTTCTATTTTAAAAATTCCCCCACAAGCTACTGCATGATGTGCCATTGTTACAATAAAGTCCCAGACATGTTGGCACACTAAATGGCAGTATTTCAAAAACTGCTCCTTTTCATCTATTAAATTGTATCTCAATGCCCCTGCATTTTATGCAGCTGAGACAAGTACAAAGTAATTGCTTTCACTTAAAAGACTGCTTACCGTACTTCTTGTAACTTCTGGTAAAGCAGTAAAATTCCTAGCTTCTTAGATGCTTCCTGGGCTAGACGAACAGGATTCTGTCTCTTTTCTGAGTCTATTTGAATTTCTTCCTTTGTAGCTTTAATTTTCTTCTTTTGTTTATTTTCAGTATACACACTGAATGCTGAAGTATTTTCCATATCATTTACATCAAGCTCTTTGAATACATCATGATGTCTTTGAGATACCTGGCAGCTGTTTTCTTTTGATTCTTGAATTGTTATCCTGAAACATATCAAAGAAATAAACATAATGCTAAAAATTAAAAAAAGCTAAGGGAACATACATTAAAGTAAGGAGAATTATGTCCCTGGGTAAATTATTTGTAGTATGTTGATTACAGCTGAGAGTAACATGAGAGCACACTGGGTTAGATTGCCAGACAAATAGAAAAGCAATGGTTGAGTTTTGAGGTTTTGGAATGGATGGTCTGTCAATATTGTTTTCCTGTCTCGTATTTTCGGTCAGCACTCCCTCTATTGTTATAAACTTTGGGATTGATGATAACTTTTGCTTGTATTTCTGCTAGAATTTATTTTACACTTGTTTTTGGAAGGCAAGTGATAAAAATGCTGAAAAACAGCATGTCCTGGGACCCGTAACCATGAGTAAGGTAACTTCATTATAGTGCCTCTATAATTTAAAACCGAATATGATGCTTTGATGAGTTTTAGCACTTTTCACATTCACGAGGCATTGTCAGAGGTGAAATAAATGTTAAGTGCCAAATAAAATTTTAAAACCAACTTGCACTCAAAACTTAACACTTAGATTTGTTATGTAATACTTACCCTCGGCATGAAGAGACATATCAACTCACTATTTTTAAATACATATTTTTTCATAAAAATACTGTCAAAAGACAACTTAACATAAACTCTCTTAAATTATTTATGTAAATCTGTCTTTGGTGCAAGTGTAGTGAATCTTAAAAATATGTTGGTGCTTATGGTCAAGCAAATTTCATTGATGTAGTTAATTTCCAAACCACATATTACAGAGGTCAGCTGATCTCATAGAACTGGTAACTGTGCACAACTTCAGACTGTTCTGTTAGGATAAAGAAAGATGGAAAGTTACACAAATGCCAAGCTAGCATTTGATAAAGTTAAAGCAGTGATTGTGAAACGAGGGAAAGGAGTCACAAAAAGCTCAGGTATTAGATTTGTTTAGCAGCTGGAAAGCAGAGGGCAGGTTATCTGTGGCAGATATGCAGCAGTAAGCGTAACTGTATCACAACAGTACTTGTATGGACATTGAAGACTAAAGAGAACAAACTCCATATTATGAGAAAATTGGACAACTGCATATAAATATCATGTGTCTAAACAAGCAGCTGGTGTAAATGATAACTAAAGAAGCTGCAATATTTTTCCCTGTGGCAGCTTTCCTGCTAATTTTACTGAGTGAATTTACGACTTGTGTGTGGCAGATACAGAATGCAGCAGTTAACTGCTAATACAATCTACAGCATTAGTTTTGGCAACTATTTCTACATGTTAATGTATGCTTTTCTTTGTTATTCATACCTTAAAGTTCCTTCTTAACATGATCAGAAATGATAAAATGAGAACGAAGTGTGTATGCGATAATTTTGGCACTTTTACTAACATGCTAACTAAAGACTAAAATTACGTTTCAAGTTTTGTGAATGAGAGTGAGAATTTTGAGGTATTCATCTTATGGGTGTTCAAATGGAACCCAAATCTTTGTAGACAATCATACTATCCTGAAACTCAAGTCCAAACATGGATTGGATTGCGGCCATGCCCTTTAAGAAGAACCATCCTGGCATTTGCCTGGAACGATTTAGGGAAATAGCGGAAAACCTAAATCAGGATGGCCAGACCAGGGATTAAATCGTCGTCCGGCCAAATATGAGTGGGGGGGAAAAGGGGGGGAAAGGGGGGGAAAGGGGGGGAAAGGGGGGGAAAGGGGGGGAAAGGGGGGGAAAGGGGGGGAAAGGGGGGGAAAGGGGGGGAGGAGGAGGAGGACAAGAATGAAGCAAACCTTGCTTTCCATGAAGTTCCAAGAGCAACCAGACACTTTTTTCAATAATAAACCCAGTTGAGATCAGGGTGATGGAGGAAAAGTGCTGTAAAATTAGCAAAAGCTTAGGGTGTGTAGTAGGTGATGGTTACAGTAAGTGCTCTTACAACTAGCATTACTGTGAAACAGACTACAGAATGTGTTGTGAGTGGAACTGCATGGGAATAAGCCTGTTAACCTCAAACTGCCAATATTTTAAAATTACAAACCTTGTCATTGCAAAGACAAATTTCAGGAGTTAATAAATGTAATGTATGACCTTACAACAGCATCACTTGAAAATACTCTTCCCTGGTAGCTGCACATATGAATGCGCCCTTTTCCATATGTGAGACACCACATTTCTCTTCAATTTTATAATCTGGTTATCTTTAAGTGTCCATGCTCTATTTTCCACAAAATGTGACTACATTATTACACAGTAAGACTAAATCCACATACTCCTCGTTTATCCTATGACTAGAAGGTATTATCTGTCTGCTTAGTAGCCTACATGCTACCACGTTTGATATGTTACATACTTATTATGCAAAGAAGAAATTACTTGCTAAGCTACATATAAAACTTAAATTTTTAATAAAACAGTGAAGATTAATCATGGTGAGCCAATAGAGTAACTTACTCTACACTGCAAGGACCTGGCTTCAGGAGATCACAATCTGAAGTATACAAGAACTGCAATATTTGTTCAAATATTTCAGGACGAATGTTCTTAATCTTCACACGAGACACATTATTTTCATTATCATCATTCGACTTTTCTTGTTTTATCATGTGCAGCAATGTATCACTGGACAGAGCCACTATGTACTGATGTGCTGGAAACTCCCGAACACCCACCTGTAAACAACCACAATACATGTAAGTGGAATAAAAGTTTACATATTAATGTTTGTGCTGCTATTTGAAAACAAAACAATAATAATAAATAAACACCCAACAAATAATGAAAGCAACTTTTCCACAGAAACCCTAACACATGTAATCCCTACCAGTATCAAGATTTCAACAGTGAACTATAGGAGCCTCTATCAAAATAACTAAAAATTGTAACACCATTAGCCACTAAGATAGAAAAGGAAATCAGTGGAACTACAACACTTTTTTAACTTTTTAGTCACTCAACATTACTTAAACTTATCAGGCGCAATAAGATCTACAAATTTTCATTACCACTTTTTTCAATTCTATTAATAAGAGAATTATCCACACAAAATTTCATTATCAGTTCCAGTAATGAGAAAAAGCCAAAATATTTCTGTTTTGAAACCAAACAGTCCCACAAGATGCACCACAGGGGAAAAAAATGTTGTTTTTAACAACAACAAAAAATCATTTTAGAATATATTCTGTAAAGCAAAAGCTATTAGAATCAATTCTCACACACAACTTTGGTAATAAATATTAAAATACTTACAGTTACATGTTGCAATCAATATGACTGCTTGTTATCGGTTTGACTTACTTACAGTTGAATCTGGATGATCACCATTTATGAATCAATTTCTGTATTTATTTGTCATTCAAATGAAGAAAATGAATTCTCTTAGTAAGTGACCATTGACAAATGGTGTCATAGCTTTTAATGCTTTCTTCACACTAAAAAATTGACACTGTTTTCTCTATGGGACAGGTCTTGCATCTAGGTCTATTATTGGGATGTGAGAAATGGGGCAAGATGTTGGGGGCAGGGGTTGTATAGGGGTGGACGAGGATATTGTGTAGGTTCGGTGGGCAGCGGAATACCACTGTGGAAAGGGTAGGAAGGATAGTGGATACAATATTTATCATTTCAGGGCACGACAAGATGTAGTCAAAACCCTGGCAGAGAATGTAATTCAGTTGCCCCAGTCCTGGGTGGTACTGAGTTACGGGGGAATACTCCTCTGTGGCTGGACGGTGGGACTTTGAGAGGTGTTGGGTGACGAAATATAAGATGCGGGAGATCTGTTTTTGTACAAGGTTGGGAGGATAATTACAGTCTGCAAAGGCCTCAGTGAGACCCTCAAGATATTTCGAGAGGGACCACTCGCCACTACAGATGCGACAGGCACAGGTGGCTAGGCTGTATTGATGGAACTTCTCGGTATGGAATGGGCAGCAGCTGTCAAAGTGGAAATATTGCTGGTGGTTGGTAGATTTGATATGGACAGAGGTACTGATATAGCCATCTTTGAGGTGGAGGTCAGCATCGAGGAAGGTGGCTTGATGGGTTGAGTAGGACCAGGTGATGTTAATGGGGAAGAAGGTGTTGAGGTTCTGGAGGAATATGGATAGGGTGTCCTCACCCTCAAGCCAGATCACAAAGATGTCTCAGTGAATCTGAACCAGGTGAGGGGTTTGGGATTCTGAGTGTTTAGGAAAGATTCCTCAAGATGCCCCAAGAACAGGTTTGCATAGGATGGTGCCATGCAGGTGCCCATAGCCATACCCCAGATTTGTTTGTAGGTAATGCCTTCAAAGGAGAAGAAATTGTGGATGAGGATATAGTTGGTCTTGGCAACTGGGGAGGAGGTGGTTTGGAATCTGTCAGGTGTTGGAAAACTAGTGTTTAATAGCGGTGAGGCCACGGGCATAATGCATGTTAGTGTAAAGGGAGGTAGCATCAATTGTAATGATGTAACGAGCAGGGTACCAAGTGGTAAAGCGACAGGAACTGTGGAGAGTCAGTGCAGGAAATGGTAGATATCTTTTGTATAGGAGGGTAGGTTGCAGGTAACAGGCTGAAGATGTTGGTCTACGAGAGCAGAGATTCTCCCAGTGGGGACACAGTAACTGGCCACAATGTGGCGTCCTGGGTGATAGGGTTTGGGACTTTAGGAAGCATGTAGAAGGTAGGAGTGGGGGGAGTGGGAGGGGTGGGGAGAGAGATGTACTCCGGGGAGAGGTTCTGGGATGGGCCTAAGGGTTTGAGGAGAGATTTGAGATCCAACTGGATTTCTGGAATGGGGTCACTGTGGCAGAGTTTGTAGCTGGATGAATCTGACAGCTGGCAGAGTCCCTCTGCAAGGCAATCCTTGCATTGAAAACAACAGTGGTGGAGCCCTGTCAGCAGGTAGCATTATAAGGTTGGGATCATTTTTCAGGTGGCAGATTTCAGATCTTTCTGCAGAAGGTAGGTTAGCTTGCATGTTGAGGGATTTCGTGAATGATGGTGAGGCAAGGCTCGAGATGAAATTCTGGAAAGTTAACAGGGGCTGATTTGGAGTTGGATCTCGGTTTTTACTTCCCTCCTTTTCCACTAACCTCCCTCTCTCTCCTGTCCACTGTCTAACCTCCCAACTACACCCAGCTGTCCTACCCTTTCTACACCTCGTCACTGTTCACTCCCAGCAGCACTTTACTGTCCCATACCCCTATCCTGCTATCCTTCTCCCACCTTGCCCCAACCTCCTCCTCACCCCCCACCCAGTTCCCTCTCCCATAATGCACTGCTGCCCGCAGTCTGGCTACAGCCGCCAGAGACTGCAGTTGCGTGCGTGTGTGTGTGTGTGTGTGTGTGTGTGTGTGTGTGTGTGTGTGTGTGTGTGTGGGGGGGGGGGTGGGGGGGTGGGGGGGGGGGGGGGGGTACTGTTGAATACAGTTCACATTAATCAAAGCTTGAGCCATTTGATTGTGCAAGAGAGAGGTAGGATGACTGCTAAATGTAAATGTAAATATGGTGTTACAGATATACTTCTTAAAGGTTTCAGCAACACCCAAAGTAGATTTGCCTCCAGCAATAATGTTGTAAATGAGTAAGTGTGATTGTTTGCTAACCCTCTGGTTATTGGTAGGTTTAATGTAAACCACTATACAGGGGGGTGTCTGTCGTGAGAGTCTTCAGGTACATTTTGTGTGTTTTTTTGGCAAATGTTTGTAATTTTGTTTTTGCAACATGTAGCTGAAGTCAGCCGAAGCAAATACTTCTCATCCCATTTTTCAAGTGATGCCCCATGTTGATGGAAAGCATCGGTTTGTTTCCTTTTAAAAATCAAATGATTTTTAAGGCAGAATCTGTGGGCCTCTTTGATAGTGTTATCAAATTAGTCTAACCTAATATTTGTTTTACTGATATGTATTAACAGGGACAGTAAAAAACAAAGAATAAATAGCACAGTTGCACGGTGGTAGTGCAGGCCAGGTGGAGCGATTCTAGAATTTCTGCGTAAATTCTAGAACCACTCGGCCTTCCAACATCTCTAATACACAATATTTTAGATGTGAGTGGGCAAACGGAACACTATCTACTGCATGCCACCTGTCTGTGTGTGCAGGTCTGAAGTTTGTCGTGAGAAGACTTCAGACATGGCAGTCGAACGGCACCAACAAGTACTGGTTGGTTGGTTGGTCGGTCCATGGAAGGCGTAGTGAAAGCACACGGAAGAATCAAGGAAATTCTGTGTTATTCTGTGCTGTTTTGTAATGGTGGCTACTGTTAGTGATAAAAGAACAGTTGAGTTGAGAAAGACTTAAGTAACTCTTTAGCACAGACTTGGTAGAGGCAAAACATGTTTATGATTTCTGTGGCTGTTAAACCAACTCTGCTGTAAAAGTATCTTAATTGTGTCTAATGTGAGACAACATAGGAGACTTACAAGAAGTTGAATATTTATGTGAGAAATGATAATTTTGTTCTTTGTGGAAGCTGAAATATACTGAGAGTGAACTAGAAGTGCTCTTCGAGTACCTACTTATTTCATGAGTAGAGAGAGTGTCTTATATGTTTCTTTAACTAGCAACATTCTTCGGAGAAGAATGTTTTTAGAGATTTATTTAGTCTGCTACCCAGAGAAGAAGATCGGCTGTGAATACCAAGTAAGTTGACTTGTGTAAAAGAAGTGGGAAGGTTGCAATACAACTTCACACATTCTTGTCATCAAAAACATTAGACAGGGCAGTGATGTCATTGCTCAAATACTCATTATTCATCATTTTTTTACTGTCCCTGTTAAAGTATATCATCAAATTAAATTAAATTAGAACAGTCAACTAGTCAAAAAGGTCTTTGAAGGTTAGAACAGTCAAATCTGCTAACAGGCATACAATAAGAAAACAATTGAATCAGTGAGTTGGAGGGGTCATGTCCAGTTTTCTTCCACATTATGTTTATCAGTGATATCTAACCTTTACATCTGTATGTATCATTTGGTTTAACAACGGGTCATATCCCATCAACAGAAGTGATAATTAGATGGCTATTGAGTTAGAGAAGAGGCCATGTCCAGATAAATAAATGTATGGTGGACCTACTCCAATAAAAAAAAAAAAAAACAAGCAACTAAATGACAAAGAAAATTCTACATTCATGCATAACAAGAAGAACCATTTTATAACAATATCTGCCAGTCACCACTGAAGAACAGACAAGATAAAAATGAAGCAAACCCATTTCGATTGTGGTCACATTCTGGGTGCAGTATGAATAAACCTGTACGCTCATAGCACAGTTGCTTCATCAACAGCGTCAGGTTTGAAAAAGAATCATCTGCAGTAGATTCAAACAGGATTACTGACCACACTCAATGGCTACAGTATGTTGTAATGGTACATATTGTTTCACCCTGGGGCCAATGCAACGTAGCACCTCCACAACGCCTTGCTTGGACCCGTTGCATAGTAACAGTTTTTTGGTGTCGTGAAAAATTTACTTTGAGTCATGAGCCCTTTTCCAGCTCGCCAATTCAATTATAAAAGCTAAACTGGTAATTTTTTCAAGCCAAGAGGTCTGTATTCACCAATTACCAATGCATGATAAATCAGTCAGCCAGAACACACAGATTGTGTTCTGAGAAATATTCTGGCTAATAGGTGGACAGATTGCCTTGAATATAATAATAAAATGTGCAACACAAAGATATCACCATGAGAAACAAATGTTCTATGTTATGTCTTCAGTCAGACTTACTTACTTGCAAAATCTGGAATTGCATGAAGTTTAAATGCTTACAAAGGAAAGATCTCACGTAGCTAAATAATCCAGAGACCAAACTCAATAACAGATATAAATTTAAATAGGTGTAATGGCATAAAAGTATTTCAAAATGGAGACCAAATCCAGAAAATTAATGACATCTATTCTCTGGGTATCGAGGTAGGACACTGAAAAGATCTGAACACTACAGTGTGAACTGCCAGTAATGTGCAACATAAGAATAAGAAAGTACAAGCATTCTGACCTGAATGTGCCATCAGTTCAGTCAATTGAGGTTATATTGCAATCTATTTGAAAACAATTTTTGTAACACTGCAGTTTCAAAACTAAAACTTCCAGATATTGAATATAAAGCACAATAAAAATTTGGGGGGGAATTTTTCCATCTCTTGGATTATTTAAATTCTGGAAAGGTAAACTGCTCATACACCTTACCACACACTACCTCGTTGAGTAATACATTAGTACTGACCTGAAATATGACATCATGAATAAGATCTTCAGAATGGGCAGTCTGTAATAAATTGAGCATTTGCTCTTTCATTTCATTGGTTGTAACTTGGGGACATTCTAATAAAGCTGCTTTTGGGTGTACCTGAAAAATCAGAAATGACAAATATCATGTTCAGTGCAAGGAAGGGAGTAGGGGAAGGAAGGAAGGAAGGAACACACACACACACACACACACACACACACACACACACACACGGTGTTTCAAAAGTGATGGTGAATATTATTCAGGGATAAGACAAGAATGATCATTTGAAACTGGACCAAAACAAAAGAAAAAATGTCTAGTAAAAATGTGCTGTAAAATACATGCCTTAAAAATAATGAGCACTTATTTATTAGAAGAGTTGTGTTTCAAAGTAGTGAAGATGAAAAAGTGCTCATAGCTCTTAAGGTATACATTTTAGAACAAATGTTTACTAGACTTTTTTCTTGTTTTGGTCCATACTACCACTCCCAAAATATGGAAAGCAAAGAGCTTGCAGTAAAAGAGATTTCTTCCACAGTATCTGAGATCAAGAATTGCTCTTAAGGTATGCGCTTTAGAGCTCAAGTTTACTCGACTTTGTTTTGGATGATCATTCCTGCCACATCCCTGAATATTGACCATCACTTGTGAAACACCCTGTATAAATTTTGTCCTGGTACCAAAACAAAATAAAATTTTGTATAAAAGCTTAGCAAAATAGTATGCTGTGAGCAGCACACTAATATGTTCTTAGGGGTAGTTAATGGATTAATTATTAAATCTAATATTCAGAGTTTTCTTTAAAAATCAGTTTTATTTTAGAGGAAAAGCTTTTAAAATGCTTCAGTGCAAGAAAACCTACACCTCCTGGCAGTCCGTGTGACAGAATGTTTAACTCATCCTAAGACCACATGACAATCTTATTTTTTGTTGTTTTATAATTATGATCCATGAAGTTCAAAACTTAAATACCAATCACCCAAAGCATTCCAATATGACTCTCAAAGCATGTAAAGAAAAATGACTTTGAACGTCTTTAGTGCCCTAAAGTATGGTCAGCTTTTTGACAGGTGGTGTGGCCCTGTGGTAGCGCCTTCATTACTCTGCTAGTGGCCTGGGTTGCG
Source organism: Schistocerca serialis cubense (assembly GCF_023864345.2). Taxonomy (NCBI): domain Eukaryota; kingdom Metazoa; phylum Arthropoda; class Insecta; order Orthoptera; family Acrididae; genus Schistocerca; species Schistocerca serialis. The sequence continues at coordinate 350,269,214 of NC_064639.1, forward strand.
TTCCTTGCCAACGCATAATTGTAAATAAATGTGCATGTTCTACAATGATTTCCAAGAAAAGTGAAACATATAAAGTTAATTTTTTCAACAGGACGAGAAGAAAACCACCGATCCCCGGTTCTGGGTGACTTTCCTGAAATCTACCCTTTTTCTAGACTTCTCCACTTCTTTCCCTTCAACGTTCTTCCTTCTCCTTCAACCATTCTGCCTGAAGGAGGTGTCACTGGCTCCGAAAGCTTGCAAATTATGACAGTCTTCTATGCGTGTGTTCTGCTGCCGCTTGGTGAGAGATTTTTTATCTAGCCAATTTAATTATTTTTTCAATAATTGATTGTTTTCATTGTTATATTAGCCCAAGTGGAAATACTGATTCACAGAAAGGCACAACCAAAAGCCTAATAAAGGAGTGAGCTTTCAGCCAAAAGGCCTCCTTCTATAGTAACACACACACACACACACACACACACACACACACACACACACACACACACACACACACACAGAGTGTCTGGCTGGCCAGAGACAGTGGTCGCGCGTGTTTTTGTATATATATATATATGTGTGTGTGTGTGTGTGTGTGTGTGTGTGTGTGTGTGTGTGTGTGTGTGTGTGTGCGTGTGTGTTTTACTTAGCTCACTTGTCTAGAAGTCTTTTTGTTGAGCCTGTCTGTGACTCAACATCTCCACTGTATCACTAGCAGCACACTATCCTTTTCCTAATATTGACAGTGTCATTTTTTATGACAAATGAATGTTCTTTTTGTTAATTACATATCCCACAACAATCTAGTTTTCATTGCAAATACAACCTGTTAATTAGTGATCTTTTATTAATCATCACTTAAGTGCTTGTACTACATGCACCTTTGTCTAAAAATTTGCCTTGGCTGGGAAAACCCGAATGCCTCAACGTGGCAGACTAGCACTCTGGCACAGAGCCACACAGCCCACCAAAAACCAAACTCGATTTGCAGAATTAACAACACTTGGAAAACTTCAAAGTCTATTTTCTCCAGCATTTCTGAGACTGCATCGAACAGCTTTGGGTGACTGATGTTTGAGTTCTAAGTTTCACATACCATAAATATTAAAAACAGGAAATACAAAATCCAATTGCCATGTGGTGGTCTTGTCAGTACAGCAAACAACACTTTCCAAAGGACAAGAGTTCAGTCACTAGATGATGGCAGGTTCCACTCATGACTGATGGGCTTTTGGTTTTAGTGCCATTTGATGGCTCAGTCATTTATTTCCTTATAATAATCCTTCAAGCTTTTCTATCACAAAACTAACAATACTATAAAAAAAAACTTACAGCAAAAATAATATTAAAAATACAAAATGTAGAATAAGTACCATAAAAACACACAAAAGTAGAATATTTAAGACAGAACAACAGAAAACAGTGCCCTTGCTCTTATCAAAGACATATATGCAATGACATGCTGTTTATACTTCAAGCGGTAAAAGCAACAATTCGTCTAATAGTACAGGCGTCGTCTTGTCGAAAATCTTATAAACAAGACTGGGAGATCCTTTTTCAGAGCCAAGTGGCCAAATTCTCAGTCTTTTTTATGTGCTTGCTGACAGCAAGAGCCCCTACTATTCAGAGACTAAGTACCTTTATTCCTTAAATTATTTACACCTCTCCCCCCCCCCCCCCCTCTTAGATATATTTCTCTCTCTGCCAAACCTACCTGTATAATGGCAAAATTCCTCCCTTTCACATCTGAAGCAACGCTTACTCCCCGATGCACATGAGGTAGTCTTCTTATTTTCACAAATTCTCTTGGTTCTTCATGTATGCCATTGACTTGCTTGTTATTGTCAGGTACATTTTTTCTGCCTTTTCTCATCTTTACTTCACCCTCAAATGCTTCACCATCTTTAGTAACAAACAACAACTGACTGCGATTAGCTACAAAATCGGCAACCTCTAGTGAACGGTTTATCACAAAAATACAGCTGCAAAACAATACACAAAATTAGTATGTGCCAATGTCCTTTCCATTTCTTGCCAGTAATCACACTATTACAGCATATTTCATACTTCATTTCAAATTTTGCAGAGCTTTCAAAACTTACCGGGAAAGTTGTGGTGCCGACTCTTGCCATACTAAGACAGTTCCTCTATCAGTGAGTGCAGCTACTTTCAACTCTTCACCACCTTTGTCCATGAGAACATTGCTGTCTACATGTGCATCCAAGTGTCCTCCTATCACAGACAACTTTGTGATTCCCAGCTGCCTAAGTGAATAAAGCAAAACGTTGTTCAACAGTGATGAAAGCTGCTACAATCTACAAAACTGAAAATGTCCAGCTGAAACCAGAATATGTTATACGAGGAGTGTTTTTTAAGTAAGGTCCGTTTGAACATAAGTACACATTGAAAGGTTATTTCAAAAAAGTAAATTTATTTTAAGAAAGTACATATTTCACTCTATTTTTCGACATAGTTGCCAAGTTTGTTTAAACACATATCATACCTCCTAACCAATTTTAAAATACCCTCTTTATAAAAACTTGCCACCTGCTCCGATAACCAAGAGCTCACTCCCGTTTTCATGTCGTCATCGTCATCATTGTAACGGTTGCCACTGAGGTGGTGTTTGAGGTGGAGGAACAGATGGTAATCGCTTGGTGCAAGATCAGGAATGTAGGGTGTGTGGCCTAAAACTTCCCAGCCAAAACTGCCCAATAAATTGCGGGTCTGACCTGCAGTGTGAGGTCTTGCATCACGCCGCATCTTTTGTGTTGAATCGCTCTGCGTAGCTTTCTCTGGGTTTGAGTGGTTCCTCGCTGCATGAAGTCGACCAACGAAACACCATGCCTACTGGGGCAGAGTCTGTTTGGCCTTCACCTTTACAGGTGTGTGTGTGTGTGTGTGTGTGTGTGTGTGTGTGTGTGTCTCCATTCCATGCTCTATTGCTTCGATTCGGACATGATATATGAAACCCATGTTTCGTCTCAAGTTATGATCTGACTCAAGAAGCTGTCACCTTCTTCTTGGTAACGGCTCAAGAACTTCATCGCACAGTCAAATCTTTGATTTGTGTGATCCTCTGTTAGGAGTTTCAGGACCCAACAGGAGCACAGTTTCCTAAACATTGTTTCTGAACACCTAATGTTGTAAAGCAATGACATGTCAGGAAATTCGTTTGAGAGACCTGTTATTGTGAAGTGCCTATTCTCACGAATCCTCGCTTCAACTGAAGACACCAAATCATCTGTAATCAAAGAAGGGTGACCGGAGTGGTCCTCATCATGGACATTGTCACGGCCATCTTTGAATTCTCTTATCCACTTACACACTTTGCTTTCACTCATAACAGTATCACCGCACATTTCACAAATCTGTTGATGAATTTCTACAGCAGACAGGTTCCTTGCTGACAAAAACCGTATCACTGAGCGAACCTCTCACGCGGCAGGCAAGATGATAGTCTTAAACATTTTGAAAGCACACAACAGAACCGTACAGGTTAGCTACAGAACTGAAACTGAGCACAGTTGTTCCCGAGGCATGCCAGTACACGATGCACGCACTCGTTGCAGTATGTGCGCAAACTACTAGTGTCTACAACAAAACAGACCTTACTTAAAAAACATGCCTCTTACATAGCTATGTTTAATTTTTATGGCATGATTCAAAGTGAGACAGAATATTTGTTATACTAACAAGATTGTATCATTTTCATGTGATTATCTTTATTTTTTTAAAAAAATTTTCAACTTTTTAATATTGTAAGGCACCGTAGAAAGTGCCTGGTTGGAACATTGACAGAGCTGTTGACTGTCCTTCAGATGTAAATACTTTCTTTTTAGGCTCACTAAGCTCATGATTCACACTAGAAAATATCATCTTTTCTAGACACAGACTAAAACTGCTGATATTCTGCTGCAAATAATACTGTAGACTACCAAACAAATTTCAAACTTGTGAAATGTAAGTTCTACACCTACACTGAGACCTCTTAAATTTAATGGAGTTCAGACTTCATCAACAATTATTTGACAATAGTTTATTTCTCATGTGTCTTGCAAACACTAAAGTACTACTACCTTTTATACAGGGTGAGACAGGAGGGAAGGTACATGATTTGAGGAGTGACAGTATTGTCGATTCTCAACAAAAAAACTTCAAATGAACATATGCCCTTTTCTTAACCATATCTGGCATTCAGTTGGTTGAAAATGTGTACAGCCAGTGACACTTGAAACTTATCCTGGGCACTGGATAGGCCGCTGTGGAGTCATTTCTTTGCAACTGAGGTCATCCAATTTTACTCCATTAGATTACTGTTTGTGGGATTGGCTTAAAAGTGATGTCTACAAATCCAGAATGGACACAAAGAAGCAATTTCTCATGTATTTTACACTTCTCACTTGTATTAACACACATTCTTTGCCCCATGCGCAAATGAAGTACACATTAAAACAGCTAGTAAAGACAACACTATGTAGCCTTATGTTCCTTTGGTTGTATTAATACGAGATTGCTGGTGAAGAAGGACGTGTGACTGATGCCCAAGTGCTAAAGTAAAGGGCTAAACAAATGAGTTCAGACAAGCAACTGTCTACAAGAGCTGCAAAATGCATTGCAGTTGATGGTGGACTTTTCGAATACCTTTCATGAGGAAATGTACACAATTAAACAAAACATTAGATCACAATGTTTCATTTGCTATCACCTGCATTTGTCCTGTTCCCCATTGTTTTCATTAGTTTCGTCACAAGCTGTTAAGAACAGGACTTGTGTTCATATGATGTTTTTTGTGAAGACTCACTAATACTATCACCCCTCAAAGCACGTATCTTTCCTCCTGACTCATCCTGTATAATACCTTTTGTTTATAAATGACACAGTGTCCTTCCTGGTCACAAGCCAAAACTGCTGTTTTTTGTTTTAATTCCTGAATATCGTTCCATGTTTACACCATCTGTTTCGTAGATCATCTAGAGCCTAGACTAGCACAAATATGCATTCCAGAGCACACAAACTTTGTTAATGCTATGTAGTGGTTAACCGTATACATATTCTTGTAAGCCTGCGAGAAATATTGATGGAAGGCAATAAACTATCAACAAGTGTCATTAAGTATGTCTGGTGAGGGCACTATCAGTAAGAAAAACATAGTATCTCCAGCTGACCAGTTACAAGAAGCCATCTAGCCAGCTGATTTTAGTCAGAGTGGCCATGAAATCTTGTCATTCTCTTCAGTCAGCTGACACCATATTCCAATCCAACCAATGCTTCCCTAGACATCACTAATACATTTACAGATTCTGCCGGATAACAAAGTGGATTGCTATTACTGTTGCCCAAGTCAAATAGGCCTACATATGAGACTGCTAGGGTGACGTTACACTTTGGCTCCCAAGGACTGATTTACTTATTCAGCCAAGCAAAGTAAAGTAACTAAGTATGGTGATTGTTTTGACCACCATCTTTCAATATCACCACACCTGTATTACCACATAGCCACTGGCCTGTATTCAGTTCAACCCTTTACCTACCATAGGGCCACAGAGTCACATTCTTGATGTTTAGTATCTTCTCTATTAGTGACTATACATTTTATTTTAATGAAATTTTATGATTTTTCATAATTTGTCAAGTTAGTCATAATTTTTGAAAAATATGATAAAAATTTAGCTATGACTTTGTGTTACAGTGTTGGTGGACGTTTCCTCCCATATGGCCCATGCTGTTACAAGCAATTTTTCAACAACCAGATGTCTATCAACACAGCATCTATTATGTCATTTGCCACTGTTGACTCATGCTGCTATTTCAGTGTTCAACAGTCCTCCTTGTGATAAGTACATGTTTATTTTGGTGCATTATTTCATAACAGTTGTCTGTTCTAGAAACTGAAAATGTTACGGAGAAGAGAACTATCAGATAAGGAGACAAGGGAACTGTTGGAACAGTCTTTTGATTTTGAAAACCCATCTAGCGAATGTGAATTTTCCAGAAATGATGATGATAATGAGGTAGATGTTGCTGACAATTCAGAATTACATGAAGATGATCACAAAGAGTCAATTCATGGAGATGAACAACAATTCAGTGCAAATTCAGCCGAGTGTGACTTCTTGTTTTTCTAATGGGAATAAAATATGGGTTACAGTTTCTCAAGCTGGAACTTCTGGTAGACAGAGCAAAAAGGACATATTGAAACAAGACCAGGGACCTGCAAGTTATTCAATTAGGAACAGTGATAATGAGACATCTTGTTTTTTGTTGTTCTTTCATGTACCCCTCACTGACATAGTGTATACCTAGAGCAATAAGTAAGGCTGACTTGTGCGTACATGCGTTTGTCTGTCTATATATACATTTTCTTGGCGTTCTGAGACACGTCAAGAAACAAAGATATCAATCAGCTTAGGAATGTTGAGAATGACTGACCACTGTTCAATAAAATTATGTCTCGCAACCACTTCCATACTTATCTGAGTGTGTTGCACTTTGTTCATGACGGGCTGCTGCTTTGTAATAGGCCAAGTGACAAACCAATCAGAGACGTTTCTGAGATGTGGGAATTACCCTTATGGATGCCTAAATTCCAGGATGGTGCATGACCATAGATGAACAGTTGTTCACATTTCGAGGTTGCTGTCCATTTCAAAAATACATCCCATCAAAACTTGGTATATGGAATAAAGTTCTGGGCACTTTGTGACAGTACAACAAGCTACTGCTGGAAGATGAAAGAGTATTTGGGGAAGGAGGAAGAAACCAGAGCAGTGCGACTTGGAGAGAATGTTGTGAATTACATGGTGACTGAAGTTGAAAAGCATACACAATATCGCCTCTGATAATTTTCTTACATCTCCTGATTTAGCTCATTATTAGCTGTCAAAAAATCTTACAATCTGATGATAGCCTCTTACTTTCCTAAGAAAAACAAAGTTGTTACCATCCTTAGCTCTCTTCATGACAAACCATCACATGTAAACCAAGCCCAAAGTTACAATAGCATACAATGCCACAAAGGGCAGTGTTGACACCGCGGAACAGAAGACGCAATCCTACAGACTGAAAAGCAAAACAAGGCGCTGGCCATTGGTGGTTTTCTTCAACATGATCGACATAAGTGTACTGAATAGATACGTAACTTGGATGATGCTGGCTTAAAAAAAAAAAAAAAAAAAAAAAAAAAAAATGCAGCCTTTCAGTGTCAATTTGAGAAGCAACAAGTAGGGGCAAAGAAGTCAATGAATTGATTAGAAGGACCAGATTCACTGGGGGTAGCGAAACCAACAGTTAAGAAAAGGAGAAGATGTGCATGTTGTGTAGAGAAGAATGATAGAAAAAGTCGAATTACATGTCCACCAAACTTGTATGCTTGGAACATCCTGCTATTGTCTGTAGACCCTGAGCAAATTTCCACAAAAGATTAAAGGCCACCAGCAAAAGTATAAAAACTGTGTTTTTAAAATTTAAACATAAATAAAATAGTTTTAAAAGTATTTATACCTCAAAAGTCATTCACATCATAAGCAGTCAAAAAAGTATCAGTTTAAGTCAATTTAAACAACATGGCAGAGAATCCCAACTGGTGGGCAATGCTGTACAGATTTTCTGGTATGCTGAGTGTTAATCTGTTTGCACAGTAAATTATTTGTGCAAATTCTTTTAGTGTGAACTTATGGACTTTTGTTTCACGTTGTGGCGTAATAAATAGCTGTTGTCTTAGAAGTGCAAGTCACAAAATACAAAATATACTCGTAACGATAAAGCTTGTAAATACTAACTTTCAATGGCTTTTGTAAAGTGATAAAGTCATTAAGAAAGTAAACCACACTTATTAGAAGAAGTAATATCATATACTATCAAATATTCAATAGTGTTCTGCCTGTAACTAGTGGTGAGCTTGGCATGGGGAGGGAGGGAGGGAGGGAGGGACTAAAGTTTCGTTTTATAAACCAGTATATGCAGCACACAACACAGCAAAAGTAATTTTTTGTGAAGCGCTTTAATAGTCCGACAACTTTCATCCTTAAATGGAACAGGTTGCTCCGAAAAATAGAAGAAAGAATAAGACATCGAGGTAGATGGCACACTTTTCATAATCCATTAGGATGAAGCTGAAGGACTCAAGGGTAGGAGTCAACAGGCTTCAGAAGGTATAAAAGCAATAAAGAAACAAATTACAAATGACAAGTTTTGGTGCACAAGAGAGTGGCGAGTGGTGTATGGATTTAATAAGAAGGAAAATTTTGTATAGTTTTTAACAAGACAGAGGCAGCTGTTTCAGAAGAAAATAATCATTCTACTATATGTAACATGTCTTAACAGGACCATAATTAGTTATTGAAATTTCAGTTGCTAAATTAAAACTGTATTAGAAATAAATACCTAGAGGCAATTTTACGGCACTGGTACTCGTGGAGAACATAAACATCTCCTTTCTTTGTAGCCACAACTGTAGCGCCATCACTTGCTGCCACCAGGATTATTTCACATTCTTTGTGATTCATTGCAGACACCTGAACAAATAAAGATGAAAACATATAAAGTTTCTTAGCACATTTAATTCTGATGTGGAGGACAACAGAAGATACACTGCCAATTATGAAACCTCACAAAACCCAGAAATAATGAATTGATAATAAATTTAATTATGCAAGTTACTCTTAAAACAAATAATACTTATGGGCAATTTAATTAGAAAGAGATAACTGTTGATGAAACAGCCCAGTGAAACAATAAAGTTTTGTGTTATCAAGTTACTAGGCAATTCTCAGACATTGTACTGGCCTCTAGAATACCAGCTGACTGCATAATGGAGAAGGCATATGACATCAGTGCATTTTCTCACTTTCAGCTCATGAGTGGGTGACACTTTGACAACATCTCCAAAGTTGTGCAGCAGGCGCTGTTAGTTGCATGGTCCCCCCTCTTAAGGGTGTGAGTGTACACGAGCAGCCTTTTTTTTTCTTTTTACAGTTATAGGACGCAAAACAGCTACAGTCATAAGCACCCGTTCTGTGGCTTAGGGAAGGGTACCAAATGGGAAATCAGCAGCAATGGGAACGAAACTCAAAAAGGGGGAAACTAAAAACAGAAGGAAAGCTTAGAAAACCACTATAGAAATGGGGGGGGGGGGGGGGGGGGAGGAGGATTGTTTTTCCCAAAAAAGTGCTTCAAATGCCCGATGTAATCTCACTGACACTGATAAACTCGAGGACGCGATTGACTGAGTGCGTGTCATCTGCTAAAATGGAAGATATATCAGGCAACAGCTGTAAACGGATGCGTAGTGGAGTAAAATAGGGGCCCTGAAGTATGTCTCACCGTCCACGGCTCAGAGCAGTGAGGACAAAGCGGGGGAGGATCGCCACTTAAAAGATGTCAGTGACTAAAAAGACAGTGCCCTATCTGAAGTCTAATTAAAATTACCTCCTCCCGATGACGAGGTCAGGAAGTACAGGGAAGAGGTTTCATGTTCCGCAATTTATTATCGGGAAATGTAGACCAATGTGTGTGCCATAAAAGAGCAACACGACGACATGAAACACTCTGTAGATCAGCAAAGGGAACCATGCAAACAGCGGGCCAAGGATGAGAGACTGCAGCCTTCGCCACTGTATCAGCTACCTCGTTTCCACAGATACCAATGTGCCCTGGGATCCAGAGGAATGCTACAGAGACGCCTCCCCAAGTGCAGCAAGTGGAGGCAGTCCTGAATCCAGTGGGCCAGAGGGTGGACAGGATAAAGAGCTTGGAGGCCAAGAAGAGAACTGAGCAAATCCGAGGATATAATATACTGTATCCGCTTATGGTGACGGATGTATTGGACAGCCTAGAGAACAGCGTAAAGCTCCGCAGTAAAAACTGAACACTGGTCGGAAAGTCGAAATCTATTAGGTGTGTCACCAACAATATAGGCGCCCCCAACACCAAATGATGTTTTTGAGCTGTAAGTGTAAATAAATGTGGCATCCTCCATTTGTGAGTATAGAGCAGCAAATGCCTGACAATAAACAATGAGGGGGGGGGGGGGTTACTATCCTTGAAAGTTTTAGGAAAGTGGAAGGAAAGAGAATGTAGCAGATGACAGAAGTGGACTCCCGGTGGTGGTAGAGAGGAAGGGCAGCCTACATACCCTAAATCTAAGCTGGTGTCGAAAAAAAGGGCATGGGGCGGATGATCAGGCATGGAAGACAGATGACTAGCTTAACGACTTAGAAGGACAGCTCGCCGATTGGACAGCGAAGGTTCAGCAGTCTCAGCATAAAGGCTTTCCACAGGACTGGTGTAAAAAGCTCCAGACGTTAAACGAATTCCACGGTGGTGGACAGAGCCAAGACGCCGAAGAATAGATGGCCAAGCAGAAGAGTAAACTATGCTTCCATAGTCCAATTTTGAGTGCACTAAGGTGCGATATAGGCGGAGAAGGACCACTCGGTCCACTCCCCAGGAGGTACCATTCAGAACATGGAGGGTGTTAATGGATCGCAGACAGTGAACCGAAAACATGAAAGGACCAGCACAGTTTTCTGTCAAACATAAGTCCCAAGAATTTAGCGACGTCTGTGAATGGAAGGTCGACAGAGGCTAGTTGTAGGGAAGGTGGAGGAAACTCCATACCATGCCAAAAATTTACACAGACAGTCTTACTGGGATAAAAGTGGAAGCCAGTTTCAATGCTCCAAGAGTGGAGACAATCGAGACATCCTTGAAGACGTCGTTCAAGAAGGCTGGTCCGTTGAGAGCTGTAGAAGATCACATAATTGTCGACAAAGAGGGAGCCCGAGACATCAGTAAGGTGACAATCCATGCTTGGATTTATGGTGATGGCAAACAGTACAACACTTTGCACAGAGCCCTGGGGCACCCCGTTTTCTTGGGAGAAAGTATGGGCGAGAGTAGTGTTCACCTGTACTTTAAATGTGCTCTCTGTCATAAATCCACAAATATTAAGGTATACCCGACCCCAAAAGCCCCAAGCAAACAGTGTACGGAGGATGCCTGTCCTCCAACAGGTATTGTATGCTCTCTCCAGATCAAAAAATATTGCTACCATTTGACGTTTCCTGAGAAAATTGTTCATGATATAAGCTGAGACAGCAACGAGATGGTCAACTGCAGAACAATGCTTTCGGAAACCGCATTGGGCAGGTGTTAAAAGGTTTCTGGACTCCAGCCACCAGGCTAAACGGCAGTTCACCATATGCTCCAAAACCTTACATAAACTACTTGTGAGAGATATGGGGCGACAGCTAGAGAGGAGATGTTTGTCCTTTCCAGGTTTCGGAACAGGAATGACGATAGCTTCCCACCATCTTCTGGGAAAGATACTATCGGTCCAAATTCGAAGGTGAAGGAGTTAACGCAGACTATGGTATGATAAATGCAGCAACATTTGGCTGTGGACGCCATCCAGTCCTGGGATGGAAGAGCGAGAAGAAGAGAGTGCGTGTTGGAGTTCTTGCATAGAGAAAACAGTATTATAGATTTTGCTGTTTTGAGAGGAGAAAGCAAGAGGTCGCATTTCCGCTGCACGTTTCTTTGGGAGAAAGGCTGGTAGGTAATCTGAAGAGCTCAAAATCTCCGCAAAGTGTTGACCCAATGAGTTAGAAATTGCGAGACGGTCCACAAAGATATCATGTGCAACAGTCAGCCCAGAGATCGGGGAAAAACTAGACGTGCCAGATAATCGTCAAATCTGACTCCTAACTATTGAAGATGGAGTGAAGGTGTTAAAGGAGCTGGTAAAGAAGTCCCAGCTTGCCTTCTTGCTATCGTGGATGACGCCACAGCATCGCGCACGTAACTGCTTATGGCGGATACAGTTGGCCAAAGTAGGATGGTGGCGGAAAACGTGAAGAGCATGTCTCCGTTCGCGTATTTCATCATGCCACGCCTTGTTCTGCCTGGGCAAATCGGATGTGTGAGGTATGGTATGTTCCGCGGCTGTAAGAATAACTTCTGTAACATGAGTGACCTGATCATCGATGCTAGGAAAGTGACGGTCATCGAATGTCGCTAGAGAGGAGAAAAATGTCCAATTGGCTTGGGAAAACTTCCAGCGTTTTGGACACATAGATGGCAGTTGTGGCTGTAATCGAAGGACACATGGAAAATGGTCACTCAAGTGTGTATCAGCAAGAGTGAACCATTCAAAGTGCCGAGCTAGCTGAACAGTACCAATCGAAAGGTCCAAATGAGAGAAATTTGTCATGGAGGCAGACAAAAATATAGGTTCTCCAGTATGGAAGCAAACAAGATACGCTTGTTGGAAGAGGTCAATCAACAGAGAGCCTGGCGGACAAGCAAATAGGAGAGGAGGGGGGGGGAGGGGGGGGAGGAGGGGGGAGGAGGGGGGAGGGGGGAGGAGGGGGGAGGGGGGAGGGGGAGGAGGGGGGAGGGGGGCCGGGGGGGGGGAGGAGCTGACCAAGGAGATGAAGGAGCTAGCTCTTGCCATCAGTGTGGACAATGGAATATATACGGTATAAAGAGAGAAGGTGTATCCAGAAAGGGAAAGACGGTCAGTGACAGCTTGGAAGGACTGTTTAAGGGGATTAGGTGATAATGGATAGTATCATGGAGAAGAATCTTAAGTCCCCTGTGTGCCGGAGTGCCATCAACAGAAGGGAGATCAACCTGGACTGACTGGAAATGAGGGAAAACAAAGTGATTGTGGAGACGCAGCTTTGTTTTCTGAAGACCGAAGACAACCGAGGAGTAGGATCATAAGAGGATGGACAATCATCCTGATCGGCTCGAATACCTCAGATATTCCAATGATTAATTAACATTGGGTGGACAGAAAAGTGCCGACAACTTAACAACTGCTGAGAGCTGGTGGCCAATAGTGTGGAACAGCATTCAGCCACAGGCAGAAGATCCTGATCCATAGGCTGTTCGGGGGCAGCTCCTGCCACCAGCTATTAGCTGGTTGATAGGCCGCCAGCGGTGCACCTTGACGACACGGAAGGTGGACGAGGGTGGTTACCACCGGGTGGTGCTGTACACGAGACACGCCATGGTGGAGAAGAAGAGGAACTTTGTTTCATATGAGCCTTCTTGGAAACAGGATGCCGAGATAAGGGAGGAATCGATGAATGTGAAGTCGGAATTAGTAAAAAATCTTCGTCAGTAGGCCCTTTTTTGGAAGTCCAGGCATCCGATTTTGGGGCTCATCATTTAGCAGGAGCTGACAAAGGGTGAGCCGGAGAATGAGCAGGTGATAGTTAGAATGTTGAACAGGCGATCTTTGCGCTGGCCGATCTGACTGTGGCACTAAAGGCGAGATCGCAAGTCTATGTGGCTACCTCCTTAGTAGGCCGAGGAGATGCAAGGACAGTGCTATATTTACCTGCTGGGGGCACAATGGGCTTTCAACTCGCAAATAACTTATGAGCAGCAAATGTAGACACCTTTTCCTTCACTCTGATTTCCTGAATAATTCGTTCATCTTTAAAAATGGTGCAATCTCTAGAGGAAGCGGCATGGTCGCCCATACAGTTGATGCAACGAGAGGATGGAGGTGGACAATCACCCTAATGGGCATCCCTGCCACATGTAAGCATTTGGCCACATTAGAACACGACTGGCCGGTATGATTAAGCTGCTGACACCTATAGCAATGTGAAGGGTAGGGGATGTAAGGGCAAACTGAAATTATCTCATATCTCAGTTTAATGTTTGATGGAAGTTGAACTCTGTCAAATGTCAAGAAGAGAGTATGTGTTGGTACCAAGTCCTTGCCAACCCTTTTCATCAGCCGTTACGCACTGGTCAGACAGGTAGTTTTGAATTTCTTTGTTGGACAATCCGTCGAATGAGCGTGTATAAACCACCCCATGTGATGAATTTAAAGTGCAGTGCATGTCCACCCGGACAGGGAAGGTGTGTAGCAGTGGAGTTCACAGCAATTTTTGTGCCTGGAGGGCACTGACTAACAACAAAGAGCCATTTTGTAATCGGGAGCAACACTTGGGTTGACGCCTTTCTGAATAATGAAAGGGTTGACTGTGGAGAAGTTTTGACCTTTGTCAGACCGAGAAACAACTAGGAACTGTGGCACTGATGGAAGAATTGTCTGTGGCTGGGACTCATCTAACTTTCGCTTGTGAGCAGAAGTTGTAGGCGTAGAGGAAACCATTGCGAAAGTACCCCCCATGATTACCGGCGTCTCCGATGGCGCGCTCCTTCCTCAAGGGGGGGCTCCTCTCTGAGGGCACTCCCACCTTAGATGATTGTTCACACCTCAGGTCACACCTCCCGAGAAACGGACGGACGGATCAATCGTCACATTCGAAAGGTACCTGCTCGGGTAATCACCCCTCCCTAGCCCTGGCCTTTACCAGGGTTATGTACATGTCCTACCTCTCTAGCCGTGGCACAGAATTACGCGTCACCCCATCACCAGCTATGCATGGGAATGCATGGGATGGCCTTCAGACACGCACAGAGAGGAAAGAAAGAGAAAGGGAGGAACAAAGAAAAGGAAAGAAGAGAGGTCTCGAACGCCACAGCGGAGAAGAGGGTAAAGAGAAGAGGCAAGGAAAAGAGAAGGACAAAGGGAGGACAGGGACTTTCCAGCATAGAGAGCAAAGAAGAGAAACTATGTCATACAGTTACAAGTGTCCGTCTCCAGACATAGGCACAAAACATACTCCCAAAGAGGGAGAAGGGGAAAGGAAGAGGCTGGGGGAGGGGGACGGGGAAGGATGTGGAAAAGGAAGGTATGCACCCCGGTAAGGAAAGAGAGCCTCACTAGCTCGGGGTTCCGTGCTCACCATGCACGTATCCACGAAAGAGTTGTGGACCCCCTGGGGGAGCCCGAGCAGTCTGTAGAGGTTAACAATGACAACCACTAATGAGTAGCTGTTATCACAGAACTAATTCTCATTATGAGGTAAAGAAGCTGCTGCAACACACATGTATCATTTCCTCACAGAAACACTGTTGCTGTATGTTCAAAGCATGGAAAAGGTCACTTGAACTATTGGGTCACAGTGTCTGTTCAGGATGTTTAAATGATATGAAATGAAATCCCCGTTATATCTGGCGTCACTAACTGAAATCATTTTTTCTCCTTTATTTGACTGGAATTATCAGATAAAAGTCTATATTCAGCCACAATGATCATTTTCAAGTCATCCTACATATACACAAAAAACAATGGTAACTGGTTTTGTTACCACATTACAGACTAAAATCTGAACAGCTATATGATTATACTTACTACACATACATAAAACTCAGAAATATGCACATACTGCTCAAATAACATCAATCTGTACACACATGTACAAGTTGCCCACACTACATTTGAAAAGACAAAGGTGAATATGAGTATTTAAAGAGATAAGATAAAAATTAAATCACCAGTTTACTACAAATGCACATACAGTATTAATTGCTCCAATAACTCGCACATTATTTACTGGGCAATCTATTGTGGTATTGTGACAGAACTACTTTGGCTTATTTTCAGTTGTACAGCTGCTGTACCTTGTGCCACTCTGTTCACAACTTTCACCTGCCCATTTACTTCCTGTCTGCATGAATCTACCTGCAACCTGCCTAGTACACACAAAAATCAGTCATAAGGAAAACCAACTAGTCCTACTTCAACAATCAATAGAAGTATAGTAGTATTTTACCTACCACGAACATTTCACTATCTAAAAGCACACTACTTCTAGGTGTTGCAATTTTCACTTAAGGCAGTGTATCACAGATTACATTAATACAAGTAAGTACCAATCTGGGCTGCAACACAGTGTGTTCTGGACTTTTAACATGGCCCAGCTGACCCGCATGGAGACCACAAGTGAGGAGTCCTTTCTCTCCCCACATCACAGTATGGAAACGTCCCGCACACACACCACGGAGTGGTGCAGATCCTGGCAAGCGACAGTATCGTTGTGGCACTTCCCTGGGAGATAGTAAATGAGGAGGTGGTGGCATGTGTCCCAGCTGATGATAGGCATTCAAGCCACATGTCCAAACCTACAAAGTAAAAATTAAATATATTACTTATGGCAAATATTTGTAAACAAACTTGTAGGAGTACTGCCTAATAAACAACTTTAATAGTACATCTCATGGTTACAGTATAAGCAAATATAACAATGTACACTGATCAGGCAGAACGTTATGACCATGGACCTACTATCACACAAACTTGCCCATGCGATAGCAGCATCACCTGGTGAGGAGTGACTGTTAGTCAGACACACCCACAGTGCAAATAGTATCAGTCAGCATGCTGCCTATGTGTAGAATGCGGAAGGTGTGCGATCTATCTGAGTCTGACCGAGAGCAGATTGTGATGGCCCAGAGGCTCGGCATGAGCATTCCAGAAACTGCTCGACTTGCTGGATGTCCAACGAGTGCAGTGGTTAGTGTCTTCAACACATGGCGAAACCAAGGTGAAACCACATCCAGACTTCATGGGGTTGGGGGGCCACCTCTCACTACATATGTTGAACATCATAGGCTGGGAATACTGATAAAATAGGACAAGTGGCGAACTGTGGCAGAATTAACATCGCAGTTTAATGCTGGGCAGAGTACAAGTGTGTCTGATCACAGTGCACCGAATGGGCCTCTGCATCCAACAACCCATGCATATGCCAATGTTGACACCACAAAATCAGCAACTACAACTGAAAAGGGCATGTGACCATTGGCACTGAACATTGGTGCAGTGGCAGTGTTGCATGGACTGCTGAATCCCAATACCTGCTTCATCATGCCAATGGCAGGGCATGAACCTGTCTTCCAGCGGAACAGCTCCTCAACACCTCTGCCGTGGGACAGAGACAAGCTGGTGATAGCTCCACTGTGCTCTGGGGCACATTTACTTGGGCATTCACTGGTCCAGTGGAGCTCGTGCATGGCACCATGGCAGCCACGTGATATCAATCACAAGTTGCACACCACATGCACCCTTTTGTGACGATCACGTTTCCCGACAGCAGTGATTTTTCAGCAAGATAATGCATCATGTCACAAGGCCAGGAGTACGATGGAGTGAATTGAGGAACATAGCAGCGAGTTCCAATTTATGTGCTGACCCCCCACTCACCAGATCTGAAACCGATCAAACACATCGGGATGTGATCGAATGTGATGTCAGAGCTCATCGGCTCACTTCCAGGAGTTTACGGGAATTAGGTGACTTGTGTGCAAGTGTGGTGCTATCTACCTCAGCAACCTTCCAAGGCCCCACTGCTTCCATGCCATGACCCATCACCGCTGTCATCCGTGCCAAAGGTGGACATACCAGCTATTACGTAGGTGGTCATAATGTTTTGGCTGATCAGTGGATAATGCATAACAAATAAATGTACATGAAAATCAATGATGAAGAAACACACATGGAAAATTTTAGGAGATGGCTGAGAGAAAGAACACAACCCCTTTTTGTTTTGTAATCATTCTGCAAATGAGAGGAAAAGGCATGACAACGAATATGCTAACTTAAGAGAAGTCCACTTCCTTTGACCAAAAAAACCTACTAAAGTCATCAAATTACAACTGGCAGGGTAAACTGCAAAGAAGTCAAATGCAAGGATGCAGTTTTCATAATTGTGTTGGTATGGTTAGTCGCAGTTTGAAAACAGGAGCAAATCTGCAACATCCAAAAGTGCAGGGTTTTTTTATCGGCTGAAACAGAATTCTTCCTCTTCCAAAGGATACAAACACAAGTAAAATACAGCTGCAGCAGCATTATTAAATACAGTAAAATTATTTAGGGAATAATGATGGCAAGTGCTCTGCTGGAAAATAACAGATTGCACTTGCTTTCCCAGACAATGATATTTTCCAATGTTTTTCCAGTGAGTAGATTGCATCCCTGACATATGATTCTAGGACTGCAAAATAACCATCTATGACTGCCATAACATATTTTGAGTCAGAACATTTTGAATTTCTGTAATTATAAGAATGTGTGCAACTTTGAGCATGTCAATGTGATAAAAAGCAAGGATGTTTCAGCAGTCTGTACTTTAGATCTCTGCTCTCCCACTGCCACAGCACCTTTGTATGCAAGTTCAGGTTTTAATTAAAGTTGATTTTTTCTTCTTTTGCATTTCAGGTTTTTTTCACCTCTTTATCCCTCCAGTTGGTTCAGAATACTTGTGTAATATTTGCAACTTTTCATGCTAACTCAATAACAAGAATCTCTCTTGCATTCAGAGAAACAGTGGCCTTAATCATTCCAACAAATGAATATATTTAACATTTTCTTTATACAATGCCAACAGCATGCACCTATGGATTTTACAGCTATCATATTTCAAGCAATTCAATTGAATTCTTTATAAAATCCGCCAAAAAACCAATAAATTTCAAAAATTACCTTCAATTAGGAAAGTGAAATGCACTCAATGACTCTGATACGATTTTCATAATGATAAAGAGAGCAGGGAACTCTTGTCACAGTTCATCAGACTCTTTAATGAACAGTGACAGGAGCCCGAATAACTGGTGTAGATGTACTAGGGCATGAGTAACAACTCTGAAATACTGCACTGATAATGGCTAGTTACTAGCCAAAATCTGGATTTGCTTTAAGCTGGAACAGAAATGACGACTGACTGCTGCTGTCTACCATTTTGAGCTTCTAATAAATTTGTTTCACAATTACTTATGGGCAGCATTAAATAAACTGGGCATCCATCAAACTCAAGATTGCATCACAGTCATTTCACAGGGTGTATACGTGGACAAGGAAAAAAAATTCCCGGATTTATCCCAGATTTCTCGGTTAAAAATACACTTTCTCCCGGGTGGAAACATAGTTTTTCCCTGTTAATTGACAGTATATTTTCTCTCGGAACTGTACAACTTATCAATCCTTTGAATGGTTATGGTTTTATACATGCGCATAGAATTTCCCAGCCCTTTAGAAAACAAAACACCTTTTGGAAAGATGTTTTATGTGCAGTAACATGTACGCTGCATATTTTCGTATTACAAAAGTATAAATTCGAATTCCATCAAGCACCGCATGTTACTCTCCGAAGCATTGAAATCGAAATTGCGATGCGAATTTGTAAGCCAGTCATAGTTCATGTCTCGTGATCTTGCCAGCCGATGACAGCGTATATCAGAGCTTCGGACACGTGGTGTAGTCAGCCCATAGCAACATCACTTAAGTAGCGCGAACACACGAACAGGAAAAGTTAATGGTTTAAATTAATATATATAATGTTGCTACAAGAAAAACAAAGCTTTCACATATAATATTGATCTTTAAGGCCCATACGCTGCAAGAGAAGCTAAGCTTTCACATATAATATTGGGCTTTTATGCACGTATTACATTTTAAGATATATCACACAAACGTACCAGTAAATTTTTTAATAACGACATAAAAGTGTGATCTTCTGGGCTATAAATTATTCTAAGTAGCTCGTCATCAAAGAGCTGATTTTTAAACGAGTCCCAGATTCCCAGTGAAGTAGGCATCGACCTTATATTAAGCTTTTCAATGTTGTTTCAGGATGTAAATTTCCTTGGGTACCAGTACTTTGTTATCTCATGTCTGGTTCTTTGTCATGGCATAATGCCATACGTTCTAGGAGATGAAAACGTACACTTGAAATGTTCTGAACAGTTGAAACTAGCCAATAGTTTGAAATTAAACCCTTTGTTTCAAATATATTGACTGCCTCAGCGGAAAAGATTAATGAAAGAAAATTTCTTCAGCAAACCAATAAAAATAACTTCATTGTTCTGCATGGCAATTAATGCTTGACTGTCAGAAAGGTGGAAATAAAATAAAATCTGAAACTAATAACGTATTTTAGCCATCCGTAATTATGTGAATGTATTTTAATTCACATGACAGCTCCCGGCCAAAGAAATCAATTTTGTTTTCATTTGATGTGAGTGCAGTAGACGAAGAGGAAACAGCAAAATCACTAAATGTAAGCACGGGTCACATGGAGACTACCAGCTTCCCTATTATAACTCAGACTACTCTGCGCATCAGACCTGTATCTACGATATTTCCGAACCGGGGCAATAGAAGATAGTGGCGTCCCTCGAGCGTTTGAGATAGGACGTCGAAAATTTAAAAAAATAGAATTTTGAAAAATACGTTCATTTTGTAGCGCACGTCTTTCTGAAGACTCTGATACATAAAACATACGTGTCCGAGGAATTGTAAGACATGTTATCTGACCTTAAGTGTGCCAAAGTGCAGCGCCACACCTCTTCACACAGCATTCTTCTATCGCACGTCACTGTATTTCGATCTGTGGAATTGAAACGTGTATATTTTGTACTAGATTCCATCAAACTATATTCACAAGTGGCAATTAAAACGTCCTATGGTGCCTCTCCTGCTTCCAGTCTGCCGGTTTGACATCCTGCCCTTCCTTCTTTTCTTTTTTTGAGAATAAAAACTCTTCAGAAAATTTGCACTCTTTATTCCCTATTAGCTAACAGCTTGCTGCTTTGTATGACATAAAATTAAATATAGGATACATAAAGCCAGTAAAGAGAAGAGACAAGCAAGACAGTACACATTTCTTCAATCCTTAGCTCCTAGATTTTTTTTCTGCCTAATCTTGATACAGCTTTACATGGCGTGCTTTCCTTTCTGCGAAAGGATCTGTTACCTCATCAAAGTTCGTCAAACGTTATGCTACATGAAAAATCAAAATGTCGCTGTCTAATACTGAAAAAGCTGTAATTACAAATAGGCCCAAGACTGGTGTGGTTTCTCAACCTGATTACTTATATTTTGTCACTGTCTGTGAGATAAAACAAATTGGGCTTTATAATACTGCAGCAATTTTAACACACGCCAAATAAACGAGACTGTTTTGGCAGAAATGGTCCTTTTTATAACACGGCAGATCATAATTCACAAAGTACCAATATCAAATGCCTATTAGGCCTACTACAAGTAAAAATCTTTACGTTAGGAAATAGTTTTACACTTCATTCATACGCTCCAGTTTCTCAAGCTTGAGATCGATAAGTAGTAGTGCGAAATTTTTATAGACATTTGAAATCGTCTTCTTCTTCCATAATTTGTGTGATGTCCCCGTTTCTTCTCCTTCCTCGTTCTAACAAACAATGTTGTCATCACTAATTCCGTATCTATTCCTGCCAATGTCAAATCTTATTCGCCGGTTAACTTCACTAACTCTGCCAGAATCGCCAGTTTAGTTAGCCCGCGATTATTCTCCAGTTAGGCATTGTTACGTGTTCATACAACACGTTTTCCGTGCTACTTCCAGAATAGACCTTAAAGCAGCTGCTAGCCGGAGACTGTAGAACTGGCCCTTGCTAGTATTGCGATCTGGCCAAAAATTTTCTGTCAAAATTTTGTTTTCTTGGATACATTGAGAAGATAATATGTAATCTTTCTTACCTGTTATTTCTGTTAGTCGTTTATTTGCACTCTGGTAGTCTGAATCTATGGATTTCGCTGGTAATCGTAACAACGCTCATCATTCGCAAACCATATCAACCACATAGTCAGACAGTGGTTGGCTTTCTTTCGTTCGGCTATACTCTGCTCAGCTCGTATAGCCCCCTTTGTCTGCAGGAATGTTTATTTCTAGATGTGACGAGGATTCCACTGACAGAGACATCACGTACACTATGCACGTATTCACAAATCAACTTATGATTCATTCAGAAATTAACTCAGAATGTGTTCAACAATGTTCACAAACCGACAGGGACACGTTTCAAAGTCATACGAATAATCTATAGACCAACATGTGGTGGGTGCTAGGCGCTTTGTGAAACAAGTTTTATATGAATTTGCCCCCCCCCCCCCCCCCCACTCTTCTAGATCCAGGGCTGCTGCGCAATCTGGCAATCTGGCAGCTTGGGCGTGCCAGTAAACTTTTTCCCAGTAGCACCTAGCTGCTTCTTTTTTTTTTCTGTAGCCAGAACCGGAAGAAGGTACTACTCAACTGCGCATGCGCATTATCCCACTCTTAACTGCTAAAACAAATCTAATGTTAACAGTTGTGACGTCATGCTCATCGGACGCAATTTGTTGTTACGAAGTCTTACTAAAGCCTTTGACACGTTTTGGTGCTGGCAGACGCTTGTATGAGCACTGTGTTCTGTTGCTGTATATGGCGCATTTCCTTTGCAATTTAAGTTTTATTTTAGTTTTATTTTAGTTTTTTCTCTCGTTCATGTTTTATGGCTGCAGTATTATTCTGCAGTAGCAGGATACAGTAATATCCTTTGTTAGAGTATTGGTTCTTACCAGTCAAAGTAACAAAAATTTAACTGAGAACAAACACAATGAAAAAATTCCCGGATTTCAAACAAATTCCCAGGTTTTTCCCGGATGAAAAAATTCCCGGGTTTTTCCTGGATCTCCCGGTTGTCCCGGGTCGTAGACACCCTGTTTCATCATGTTAAGTTTATCATACTTTTCTTCTGATATGCCTGTATCATCAGCTATTTCACACAGCTTACTTCTGTTTTTAGTCAATTTCTCAATATTTCCTTCTATTGTAAGTGGACGATGGCCACATTTGAATTCAGGTGTCCATTTTCTAACTTTAAAATGAAGAAGTAGATTCTTTATAAAACAACTTTGACTCAATACAGAACAGTTGTGCACATCAACTGTATATTCAGCGCATTTGATTGAGTTGGATTATAACTCCAACAAACACACTGAGACAGCTGTTTTTAGCTGAAGTCTGGTTAAGCAAGAATAATAAAAAAAACCAATGTGATTGCGGCTGATTGCTGTGTTCTTATCTTTCCTTAGCCTTATAAACCTTTACTAATTTTGGATGAATTGCTGTTGGTGAGATAAGGAAAACGGATTCTATGGTGACACTGCATTCAAGTATCCATTTCAATAATAAAAACAAAATTTCATTGTATTAATGATATCTCTGTGTGAATTTTTTTTACCCTCAAAATATTATATTATTTTAGTGACATCTTTATTTAGTTCTCCTACTATACCTCCTCTGAGTTACACTTTATTGTGAGACATCAACAAAATAAAAATTTATGTCACACTGGTGGAAGTCTTACATTCCTGTGTGTATATGCACAAACCAGCTGACTCCAAACAATAAAAACAGGATATGCGGAAGACTCAATTTTAACATGCAAATTTATGTTATATAAGCACTAAGAGCCTTTTTTGGCCTTAAAGATGCTCTGGGAATGCTGTATCAGTAATAAAACTTTTTATTTACACATGTTTTCAATAGAAAAGACAGTTTCCTAAGTCCACAAAAGCAAGGAAACAATTAAGGGGAAAAAATAAAGAGTCTACTGTTGCTGTGACATATATATCATGCATCTACTGTGTTAATCATCGGATGATATCTAAATTCTGTCAGAGACAGCAAAGGTCCTTGAACAGCAGCTAAACAGAATGGACAGTGTCTTGAAAGGATGATATAAGATAAAGATCATCAAAAGCAAAATAAGGATAATGGACTGCAGTCGAATTAAATCATGTGATGCTGAGGGAATTAGATTAGGAAATGAGACACAAAGTAGTGGATCAGTTTTGCTATTTGGGCAGCAAAATAAGTGATGATGGCCAACATAGAGAGGATATAAAATGTAGACTGGCAATGTCAAGAAAAGCATTTCTGAAGAAGAGAAATTTATTAACATCAAATATAGATTTAAATGTTAGGAAGTCTTTTCTGAATGTATTTGTCTGTAGTATACCCATGCATGGAAGTGAAACATGGACGATAAACAGTTTAGATAAAAAGAGAAGAGAAACTTTCAAAATGTGGTGCTACAGAAAAATGCTGAAGATTAGATGGGTCGATCACATAACTAATGAGGAAGTACTGAATACAACTGAGGAGACAAGGGATTTGTGGCACATTCTGAGACATCAAAGGAGCACCAATTTAGTATTGGAGGGAAGTGTGAACAGTAAAACTTGTAGAGAGAAACCAAGAGTCAAATACAGTATGCAGATTCAGCAAGATGTAGGTTGCAGAAGTTATTGAAGCTGAAGAGGCTTGTACAGCATAGAGTAACACGGAGAGCTGCATCAAACCAGACTTCAGACTAAAGACAACAACACCCACAACTCCTGAGAGTATACAAGCAATGGAAAGAGTAAAGGAAACCGTTTCACCACACAGTGACAGTGGTGAATTGCAGTGCCATACATTAACATGATATGAATTTTTTTACCTTTCAGCCAATGTACTCCTTCAGAGCTAACAAAAATCACTCTTCTACACACGCTTCAAGTTCGTACTTTTGAGAATTACTGTTTTGCAAACTATTAAGTTATGTCCCTTCACCTCCTATCCCACCCCCTCACTGAAAAAAAAAAAAGGAATATTTTGTTGTTATAGCCAATTTTTATTTCCAGCACTAGAAATGAGCCCTAACATGGTTCCCGCACCATACCAGGTACAGCTTTCTGCTGGTCTCCCAACACCACATTTTGAAACTTCGTGGCAGATTAAAACTGTGTGCTGGACCAAGACTAACATGGGACCTTTGCCTTTCATGGGCAATTTCTTTACCATCTGAGCTATCCAAGCACGACTCATCACCCGACCTCGCAGCTTTACTTTTGCCAGTACCTCATCTCCTACCTTCCAAACTTCACACAGTTTTAACCCGCCAGGAAATTTCATACCAGCGCGCACTCTGCTGCAGAGTGAAAATTTCATTCTGGGAGCAACGACGTTTTGTTGAGAACTTAATGCCTCTCTTCCATCAATTTTCCACACATACACCAAAGGAATGAAGATAAGCATATCTTTAGTGACAAAACACAAACTCAAACACAACAAATAAAGGGCAGGAAACTGGCTGTATCCTTTTTTTAAGTAACAATTCCAACATTTGCGTTAATCAATTTGAGGGAAACTGGAAGACCTAAATTTGGACAGTTGGATGAGGATATGAAATGCTCTTCTCTCAAATATATGTCCCTACACCTTCACAACTGCGTCATATTAATGTAGAAAGACTGTATATTAGAAACACTGAATTCCTTAGCACAGTTTACATGCTGCAAAAAGCAACCAAGACTTTGGTGTTTCCTTTATGATGCAGCCAATTTACATTCTTCTCCTAGTATGAATATTTGAGCACTCTAAGTGGGACTTTTCTTCCAAAATCAAAATTCTGTCTCTCTAGCCATTTTTCTTCAGCTTAACTGAAGTTCTTTAATGTTGGTTACTATTCCCTCATCACAACGTTTAAACTTATCCCATATTTTCACTTCTTTGTCGATCTAACTATTTTCTTCAACCACCACCACCACCACCACCACCACCACCCCTTTCATTCATTAGTAAATTACCACTTTGCATACCTGTTTTTTCACTCTTTCCTTACCCCAGGTTTCTTTTTTATGCCTATTGGTACGTACATCCAGTTTTGTCACACTCAATTCTCCAATTACTTCCTCTCCTCCTACCAATTTTAACTAATCTCTGTAACTTTACTTCATAAAACTCAGCCATTACTTTTTAAGATCAACTTCAGTCTTGACCTTCTGCGTTATCGCTCATTATCCTGAGTAATCATACAGAGACACCTTTCATACTATATCCTTTTCACAATACCTTTCTCAATCTATTACCATGTGCAATAAGCAATAGTTCTGAGTATGTGATCAACACTTTGGCCTGCACTGTTGATCTGCAACACTTCCAAAGCACTGATGAATTATTCTTAGAATACGAACTGAGTAAACTGGTCAATGTGTAGAGACATTTCAACATGTTTTTTACTCACCTTCTTCTGGCGGTGATGACATGTAAAACTTACCAAAACATCACTACAGATTAACTAGTTTATTTGGCTGATATACCAAGAAGAACTCATCAGAGGAATTCACCAAGAAAGCCTTCATTCACAACCTATTATTTTCTCATTAAAACAAGTCATCAGAAATTATTTCTCTTCTTAATGTATAATTTAACATGTATACAAAATACGTTGCTAACAATCAAATACAAAGATAACAAGTGGTGAAAACAAACCGATCCATTTTCCATGAGCAGGACTGTATGGTCTCGTCCTATAGCCACCTGAGTACACATCTCTTTGTCTTTTGACTCGGGAAACTTCAATGGTTTTGGTGAGAGGGAAGCTTGCTCTGTCCCTTGGCCCAGTCGTCCCCCTTGTCCATGCCCACATGAGTACACGCTTCCATCATGACTCAGGAATACAGAATGATATTTATGCATGGCTACCTGCATTTAAAAAAATTAAATGTTGTAATATTTTATTGCGTCTGTGTGTCATTTCTAGCACAAAAAAGGACTCAGGACACATTAAAAATACAAAATATCAGCAAACATTTACATTAACTAAAAATAATACATATGGCATGAATGAAACCTATCCCTAGGCCAGAATTACTTTCTACTCAAAGACAGAAAGCTTAGTTAACTAAACTTATGGCTAGTTGAAATTCTGAATATGGTAAGTATTTGAGAAACTTGCACTGTTAATAGACAAAATAGGCATTCAAAAGTAGACACTTCTCTCTTTCTGAGAACATACTTTAAATTACCTGAAACTAATTAACTTACATAATACCTGACATTAAAAGCTTCGACACTCATAATTTCGAATGCCTATTTTGCCTCAATGCTTAAAATCTCTCTCTCTCTCTCTCTCTCTCTCTCTCTCTCTCTCTCTCTCACACACACACACACACACACACACACACACACACACACACAAAACCAAGAGACGCCAGCTAACAAGACCACCAATGCAGGTAAATGGAATAGCTACAAACTCATCATTATGTGTCACCATTGCATTATGTGTCACCTACTACCAGTCAGCTTTGAACACCACAAGAATCACAAAAGAAACTAATGTAGGAAAACTTTTCAATCACTTGTGTTGCTGTGTATCCATAATTGTGAAAGCATACATTTAAGATGCTCATTCACAGTGCCCTCCGTCCCGTTCAGTCGAGATAAAAAGTTATCACATATAAAGTAGAAGTTTGGGAAGACATGGTCTGGAAAAGGAGAAGCCACAACCTAGAGCACAGTTACAGTGCGCAAAAAATATGGAATCAAGGAATTTAAGAAGATTTAATGTGTCACCACTATAAAATGAAGACCCATAATTTTCTCCATCTGATCTAAGAAGACCTGGGCTTTTGGAGCCTAGATCCTTACAAATTTCCTGCAAAAGTAGTGCAGAGCATATAGCAAGACAATCTGCACAGTCCTCAATGGTGAGTGAGTATCATCAGGGGTACCCCAGGGAAATATTATAGGACTTATTATTTTTTATATACATAAATGATCTGGTGGACAGGGTGGGCAGCAAGCTGCAGTTGTTCACTGATGAGTATAGGAATGATACAAGATGACTTACACATAATTTCTAGTTTGTTTGATGAATGGCAGCTAGCTCCAGATGTAGAAAAATGTAAGTAATGCAGCTGAGGAGGAAAAAAATCCATAATGTTCAAATACAGCATACGTAGTGTGCTGCCGGAGACAGTCACACCAATTAGATATCCACATATTAGCATTGCAAAGCGATGTGAGGATTGTGGTAGGGAAGGCAAATAGTCTACTTCGGTTTATTGGGAGAATTTTGGGAAGCCATGCTTCATCTTTAAAAGGAGAACATATAGCATGCTAACACGACCTATTCTTGAGTACTGCTTGAGTGTTTGGGATCTGCTCCAAGTCAGATTTAAGGAAGACATCAAAGCAATTCACAGGCAGGCTGTATTATGAAGATGATCTGGGCACCGAAATGGCAATCCCTGGAAGGAAGACAGCATTTTTTTCACAAAATGCTATTGAGATAATTTAGAGAATCGATACCCAAATCTACAGAATGATTCTACTGCCATCAATGTACATTTCATTTAAGGGCCACAAAGACAAGACAAGAAATTGGGGCTCATACAGACAGTCATTTTTTCCCTTATCCTATTTGTGAGTGGAACAGGACCTCTGCCATGCACCATAAGGTAGCTTGTGGAATATGTACATAGATGTAGATGTACAGCTCCGACAATCTAGCAGAATCAGTCACAGGAACTACATGGCAAATGTTGTTTAATCAGACTTCAACTTAATTGGCTGCACTGTTAAATTCTTTGAAAATACAACCCTCAGGCAAATTAACACACCAACTGTGGATTCCAATTGGAAATGTGACAACCAGCCACGGCGTAATGCTGGCTATAAAAGTGACTTCTGGATAGCAAACAACTGGAAGTAACACTACCATGGTACTAGTAGGCAACATCATGATTTAACATTAGCAGTTCTCTGATCACTACCAAGCAAGTGTCACTTCATCTTCAGTAAGTCTGAACACATGGTGGAGGTAAGTTGTGACCTGGACATCACATCTCACTTGCATCAAATGCCATTCTGATGATTCTACATTGAAGTATGTCTGGAAACAACTCACATGTATGAATAGTATTATTTGTCATTTTCCAAGACTGAATAGTTCACAGTGGAAGGCAGCCAGGATGTATCTGGTTCACCACAAGGGGTGTATCAGAATATTTCTATTTCAGTAGCCTCCAACTGATAAAAATTCACAATGTAGGTGAATAACAAACTTCATAACATCTACAAGAATGGTTGCCACAATATTGTTTACATTTGCCAAGTAGCGCAACATGAATTTAAAAAAGGAGCAGATTTGATTCAAAATAGCAGAAAAAAGTGAACATGGGAAAAAGGAAAGGATGAAAACTAAATAGTGGTAGTGAAATTAAAGAAACCTATCAGAAATTGGAAGGAAGAAGACACCATAATAAAAAAAAATTGCTTACCATATCAACTATTTTATAAAGATATAAACATATCCACGAACTGAGAACAGAGTAAAAACACATTAAAATTCCTCAAACAAGAGTGGAGCTGACCACATACAGAATGATAAAATAGACCACACAAAAAGGCTGTGATGCCATTTTAAAACAAATCACCCTTTAAGTCTGGTTCAACAACAATGTTAACAACACCCCCTTTAAGCAGTTTCTTCATAACTGGATTTTGGCACACTTTTACCCTGACTCAAGTGTGCTGTCAGTTCGAGACTTTTTCTTTGCATTACATCAACAGAAATTTCTTAGACTGGAATAGTATTCCTATGACACAGTATTCATTTTGTTAACTATTCAACGACTCAAATATTCCTTTCCCTTCAGGTTTTGCAAAGTTTTCTTATAACAAGTTATATATGCAGATGGCCTTAATTAGATCAATTTTGAACAGCATATTATTGACCCAGGTCGGAACATCATGGACGAAAAAACAATTTAACAAATATTTTACTAATAGATGGCACATTAAGTCAGAATACGCACACAAACAAATGGGTGGTACATGACTATTCCTCAGTTTGCATCTGAGATGTCCAACATGACTGTCTCCATGAAGGATCAAGCACTGTTGATAAAGACCTTTTACAAGAATGGTGACTGTGTGCCAGCAGCAATGCAGAAGTTCTGGACACTCAAGGGTATGAAAAAAGGCACTGGTCCAATGTCTGATATGGGTTTGGAGAAAATGATAAAAAAGGTTCTTTTGAAACGTAATGTGGCAGAGGGAGGAAAGCACTTGATTTGATATATGCCAACATGTGGCTACAGCATTGCAGGAGGGGTCAAGCAATGGTATCTAATATCCAGTGCATCGAGATTTGCCCAAACAATGGACATGCCTACAAGCACGTTGCATAAAGTCCTACGAAACATCTTGCACTGCTATTCACACAAAACCACACATGTTCCGGAGTTGCTCCATGCTGACCTGCCAGTAAGACAAACATTCACTCTGGAATTTATTGCTCACATGGAAGTGGGCGACGAGTGGCCATGGAACATTCTGTGGACAGGCAAAGCCCATTTCCATCTCCAAGGACAATCAATGCCCGGAATTGCTGAATTAGTGCAACAGAAAATCTGCAAGTACATAAACCAGTACCACTTTATTCTGCGAAGGTGACTGTTTGGTGCAGTGTTGATGGCACTGTTTATTGTAGTGCCTTATGAGGATATGAGTCCTGTTCCCTGTACCATCACTAGTAAATTCTACAAGTCTTTTGCGCATCAACTACTTTCCAACCCTTAAACAGCATGGACGTGAGGCAAGGATCATTTTCATGCAAGACAGTGTTCCTCTTCATGTTGTACAGCCAATGGTGTGGCTGATGCAGAAGTATTTCGCAAATGCTAGAATTATCAGATGTCATTTCCCTACAGCCTGGTCGTCCAGATCACCTGATCTTAATCCACATGACTTCTGGCTGTGGTGTTACCTAAAATATGTGACCACTGTTCCAATTACAAACGTAACTGAATTGAAGGCACTGCACAATGCATTCGGAATGTTACCCTGGAGATACTCCAATCTATTGTGGAACGTGCTGTTTCTCAATTTCAACTTGTGGCAGAAAACGGTGGACAGCACATTAAATGTGTGTTGCACCAATCTCACTACAATTAAAAACTGATGTAATTTTCATTTTTGTGCTGTTTTTGGCCCCATTATAGTTAAAAACCAGTGTCATTTTGCTTTATATGTAGTTTTTGACCTCAGGGCAATTTAAAAAAAAAAAAAAAAAAAAAAAACAAAAAAAAAAAAACGATTTTTCCGCCTCCAATGCGGTAGGCCTTTGCTGTTGTGCATGGGCTTACCTGGCTAACAGTGCCTCAACCGTTGACTGCTACACTTTTGCAGTCATGCACGGTGTAATGTGCAAATCAGATCATGGTTGTCATACTGTGATTCATGTGTCATTTGTAGCCAGACCATTTATGTTAAGACACTCACAGTAACATCTGTTGGTAAAATAGATTTGTTCCATGGCGTTTCCCCCTGCGTCAATAATATTCTTTCAAATTTGACGTCATTCTGGGTGATGGTTCTCCTTCTACAAGATTCTCAAACTGGAACTTTAGTTATGGACAACCTCTGTGTGTGTGTGTCATCTCTATTACTACACAACATTTCAAATATTATGGAACATTTTCAACACATCAGCAGTCACCAATAGCCAAGTTCAATAAAGTAAACTTCATATTAACACTTTTTTTTTTTAATTGGAGACAAATTTATGAAACAACTCATACCTGTTTAATGCTGATGTCCTGCTTACGGAAAGTTTCAAGGAGCTCTGGCATAGACCTGTTCTGTTGATTTCCTGTACCCAGGGTGTAGTTACTATTGCTTCCCCATACATATACTTCACATGGATTACGAAGACTTAGATCAACGAAGGGAAGGCGATCTTTCAAAGCAATATCCAGTGGCGTCAAGTGTTCGAAGTCCATCGCAGTCACACTTGCTCCCATCTATGTAAACAAAATGTAGCTATAGTTACAGGTTGTGGTAGTAATAAATATGCTAATACATGGGGCACTAGTGAAACGAACAAACTACAATCGAGATAAGCAGTATTATACTAGTACTGTAATACTAGGAAACTTCTCTTGCATTAACATGTATAGCAGTTTTTTATTGTTGGGCCTTTCTGTGACTCAACATCTCCTCTTATTTATCCTTTTCATAATACTGGCATCATTTCAGCCTTGGCTTTGGTATGACAACAGTGTCCCTTTAGTTTCTAGTTTATGCACTGTATACTGCAATACACATTTTGAAGGAACTCACTCACTCACACACACACACACACACACACACACACACACACACACACACACACACAGACAGAGTCCAATATAAGCATATTACTTGCACACAAAAGCAGCAATAAGTAAACACACACGCAAACAGAGATGGCCCAGACTAAAAGTGTTTGCACTGAGATGCAAATGTATAGGAGATCTTATTTCTGTCTGAGAACTTCAGTCAGGCTATGAACAAAAAGAATCTCCTCTTAACTATAAACCCTACTTACATGAATAACATATTTTCTCAGGTATTTTGGTAAAAAATTAAAAGGAACCATAACATTCATTAGCTGCTTCTTTGTGGTAATGTTTTCTGTATGGAAAAAAGTGGTATTCTTTAAAACCTGTCACCACACTCAAATTACTGCCAACAAGTGCTGGGCACAGTACAAGAGAATGTTCTTTTAAATGTGAACAGTAACATTACGTATAACACTGTATTATCCACAGTTTCATGCACTCCTGAAAGATTTTCTGTCAAGTACATTAACACTCTAGCTGCAGGTGACATGTCTGCATTCAGCTCTTTCTGAACAATTCCATGGGATGTGCTGTTATTGCACTGGATATAATTTCTGGGCTATTTATATGTCTGAAATCACAGTCTTCCCACTGAATCTTTTTCTGTTGCTCTAGAACATTGGGAGTCTCATTTTTACACATTCTCAACTCTCACCCACACATTTGCACATATACTGGTCACACTTTTACTTGGGTCCTCTGTGATTGCTGGAAGTCACCTGATATCAGGGTGTTCCAGAATGTTTATACACATTGCCAATCTTAGCTATGTAACAGCACTGTTCGGCATACCATTAGGTAGCTGTTGTGAATATAGCATTGACCTGTTTGTTGTGTTGTGCTTACTGATTGTTAATATTATTTACAGAAAAGAGTGAAGAGATGGTCCTTCTAGCACGCTGCCACGAACTTTTGTGTCATTTCTGTGACACATTAATTCATTACATGTTCATTTCTTTTATAAGTTACACGCTGGCTGCTCTGGCAGGAGGAGTCGCGGGTTGTCTAAACAGCCAACGTGTTACAAGCCAATCGCAAGCTTCCACTCCCAGTAAAAGTGTGCAAACAGTAACTTCTCACACCAGTAATTTTGTAACCATATTCGTGAGCTTGTGTACGGAACTTTTCTTCAAGATAAACCACACTCAGAAAAATTATCAATGTGTTTCTCCCGTATTTAGAACACTGAATGTGATTTTTGACTTCCAATTCAGTTTTTGGTTTCCTTGTTACATTCCTTTCATACAATCCTTATAACCAATCTAATTATCAAATAAATTTGGTCGGCGATTTCATATAGAAAAATTTGAAAACTGCCAGAGTTTAAAGGGTTTACATATTTGTATTTCTCCTAAACGAAAAATTATATCCAAAAACACACCTACTCTTCTCCCCCCCCCCCCCCCCCTTCCCTCCCTCCAAAGTTAAATTTCTGTTCTTAACTTTGATTCCAAGTTTACTGATTTTGCTTATCTGGGATAAACTGCACACCAATATTATGAGATGAATGAAAAATGAAAACAATGGAAAGGCTAGTAATTAGACAACATTCAGTATACCATATCAAATAACATTTGTAATCAAGTCTTCTCTGGATTGCATATCAATGCATATTAAGTAAAACAACTATTTTAGTCCTTCATAACTACACTATGTCTCAGAAACCATACCTCAATGTTCATACAAAATGATACTGGACTATTTCTTTTATTGATTACTAGTTTCGATCTAACTTGCAGATTGCTTTTAGATCAGGTGGTGTAAGGTGCAGTTTGTCAGTAATGATGCATTTTGCAACACAGATATCAAAATGATCCGATAATCACATAGAAACTGGCAAGAATTAATAAAAGAAATAGTGATCCAGACAATATTTTTAAATGATTATAGCTGTCTTAGTAGACTATAGAAAAATTTATCATGGTTGCTCCGCTTCTCTTACACTAAGCTTTATTTTAGTACTATAACACTGCTTTTAAGACATTTCCCTTTCCATTATATTTATCCTTATTAGACAGTCTCATAATAGTTGCGAGCCGAAAATAGGTTTTACAGAAGTGAGGTGTTCGTAGTTACCCTATTCAAACTCAGACTGTGAGAATCATCTACTTCCAAATTCAAATAGATAACTTTATTCGTAAGTTGAAGAATATTATGAAACAGATATGAACAAACAAAGTCAGAAAAGAGAAACAATGGTAGTTGCTGATTTGCTTTACAGAAAGACTTAACATAATCCAAAGTTCACCGTTAGTATTTGCAAATCAAATGCAGTGGACAGCTTCACTACAAAGTTATTTCATGTTGTGTGGCCAGCATAGCGGATGTTTATGACAGTAAAATTATGAAATCTTAACATGTTGTCAATTGGAGAAAATCCATGGCAACTGAATTACAACAATGTCTTTCAATACAGTGTATCAGCACACTTATTTTTACATTGCTCACATGTTTAATTTTTAGTTGAGCATGTTCAGATCTCATAAAAGAAATAAAAAGATACACTAAGTTTCAGCTCATTAATTACTCTGACACATCTTTAATAAAATTCCTAAGTATTTCAGCACATCCAGGCAAGAAATGAAATGCAAATAGTTAAAACAAAATTCACACACACATAACAAGTAGATGGTGCAACAGACTTTCCACTGTTAGGGTAACTAACATTTGTGGCAACAAAATTGGCAAGTAACTGATGAATAAATCATATAGAAGACAAAAATAAGTTTTTTTACAGTTTGTTCATACTATGGAGGATATTAGTACCATACACACCATGTATGACAGAAGCTGGAAATTAAAGAAATCACACACCACCTTCATTCAATATTGTTAATAGACCAAACTCTTACACACAAATAAATCTATGAACTGTTCACAATGTGAAGAAAGAACAGTGATAAAATTTTAAAAGGAAATATCTAAGAATAAAAGGAATACTTTATGCAGCTCCAAAACAATGTTTCTGCGTAACCTTATTAGTTCCAATGATGCTGACTGCATGTGATTTTGGCATCTGAAATTTAACAGAAAAACTACTGTGAAAGGCTTAATTTTAGAAACATCTGTTTCTACCGTCCTACTTCACTTCATTTTAATGTGCTGTGGCAATGGCATATCAAAAACCACAGTAGATTACTTTTTTGGCACATCAAACACCACAATAGATCACTTTTTATTTCTATCTTGTACATCCGCACTCCACAACCCAACTTCTAGTGCAAGGTACATAGTACTTCTGGTACCACTACCCCCCCCCCCCCTTCTTTTTTCCATCTGGTGAATAGTGAATGGTCAGAATGACTGTCAGCAATACTAAGTATAAGATCTATACTTCATTTAAAATCACTTGGTGACTGACATTTCTGTGCCTTGCTGCGAGACGCAGGTCCCAAGTGGTGGCGGGGTGAGGGTGGGGACCAGGAGAGGAGGTCCATAGGGTAGTGGTTTCTTTTTCGTGTCGATCACATGAGCATGTGGCATGTTAATTAAGAGGTGACCACTGTGCTTCCCACCACAGCATCTGTCAATCACAAAGTTACTTTAATTGAAGTGTAATTAGTTTGATTTTCTTTTGTAGGCATGTCACAAGACATTCCATGAGAGGAAGTAATACATATTCCGGTTCTTTCTATTAGGTTGGTGCACAAGTTCGTAACGTTTTTCCTATTAGTTTAATAAAGACCAAAGATACACATAACAGAGACTAGTGCATTTTCATCTGGAAAGTAATTTCTTTGAAGGTTGTTCAATACAGAGTGGAAAAGTGAAAATCTGAGGGTGCAAGATCAGGTGAATAAGGAGGGTGTGGAATGATTTCCCAACGCAACTCCTGTACAGCATTTTCTTTGTCAGTCTAGCAGAATGCAAGCAGGTGTTATCTGTTATTGGATTGCATCTTCAAGATGTCTCACTTTTTGACAAATATCAGCAGCAATGGTTACACCCCAGGTAAACAATTCGTAACAAACAACACCATAGTCGTTCCATCAGATTCATAACTTTATCTTTTGTGCATGTGCGCAGGTCTTCGTACAGGGAGTTGCCGCTTTGTTTGGACTTAACAATTGCTTTCATTTCCTTAGGTTAGCATAAGGACACTATTTCTTGTCACCAGTAACCACACAGGACACAAATGGTCAACATTATTCATGAGCAAGCAAAGAAGCATATACGACCATTCACTGATTTTTGTTATTTTGGCTTAGAGAATGTAGTACCCACGCACCCATCTTTGAACCTTCCCCACAGCAGGCAAATGTTGCACGATGGTGGAATGGTCACAGATCACCACCTCCGTCAGTTCTCAAGTACACTGACATGGACCATTGTGGATTAATGCAATTATACAATCCAATCAAACTCTGAATGCCTTCCTCAATATGGAAAGTCACTGATGTCAAAATGATGCTCCTAAAAAAACAGTTTCTGGCCATGTTCTGTCCAATGGCATTGGAATCTTGATTGATTTGGGGCAGGGGACCAAAGAGCAAGGGCATCGGTCCAATCCGATGAGGGGAAGGATGGTGAAGGAAGTCGACCATGCCCTTTCAAAGAAACCATCCGGGATTTGCCTGAAGCGATTTAGGGAAATCACGGAATATCTAAATCAGTATGGCCAGACCCAGTGGCATTATTCCCACATGCGGTACAAATATTTCTGGTTGCCTCCACTGCTGCCACCACTCTACTGAACTCTAACAGAAGAATGTGTCCAAAATGTTACAGTTTCTCCACTTGACACTCCATTTACTAGTGCCCAGGGACCCACACACTCTCCAAATGACAATATGTAAACTCAAATAGCAATAGTGTACTACAAATAAAAAATGATGATCGATATTTGTAAGCCCATAGCAACCAGAATACCAAAACGCAAAACAAAAATGCTATGAACTTGTACACCGACCTAACACTATATATATACGATCCTGGAATTTCACCAGTAAATCTTTTCATACTGTACAATGCCTCTCTTGTACAGTCTGCCACTGAACTTCATTGACCAACTCTGTAACACTCTTGCCCAGGCTAAACAACAACTTGACGAAATGTGTGTCTTTGTTGGATCTTCTCTGTTTCTTTTATGAACCCACTTAGGTCGCAGACTGATTCCAAAAACTATAATACTTCTCAGGTGTTTTATAAGTCACTTCTTTCATGAATGAATTAAACTTCTTTAAGATTCTCGCAATAAATTTCTGTCTAGCATCTGCTTTTCTTACGAACTGCCTTATGCAGTAATTCCAATTTGGGTTGCTCCATATGGTTACTCTCACAGATTTTACAGTAGTTGCAATTTTCAGTAATTAATTGCCAACAGTGTGATCTAACAGTTTTGGGTTTCTTCACCTACACATGTGCAATATGGTACACTGACCCTAGAGATAACAGCAACATACACGAATAGCCTCATGGAGTTAGCATTATGCACTAGTTCATCAATATACATGAGAACCTTGCTAATCTGACTACGGGTGGTCTGACATCTCACTTAGTCTGACCATCCCAATCCCGGTGTTTGTTTGGACTCAACAATAACTCATCATCTGCAATATGGATCACAAGGCAGTTGACCCCTGACAGGTGCAATTGCTCAATCAGTTTTAGTATCAAATAACATTTTCCTAACTTAATCAATGTTTCTCTGTATGTGTTTGTTTTATACACTAAAGCGGCAAGAAACTGGTATAGGCATGCTTATTCAAATACAAAGGTACTTAAACCGGCAGAATATGGCGCTGCGGTCGGCAATGCCTATATAAGACAACAAATGCCTGGTGCAGTTGTTAGATTGGTTACTGCTGCTACTATGGCAGGTTATCAAGATATAAGGAGTTTGGACATGGTGTTACAGTCGGCACACGAGCAATGAGACACAGCATCTGCAAGGTGGGGATTAAGTTGGGATTTTCCCGTATGACCATTTCAGGAGTGTACCATGAATATCAGGAATCCAATAAAACATCAAATCTCCGATTTCACTGCTGCTGGAAAAAGAACCTGCAAGAATGGGACCAACGACGACAGAAGAGAATTGTTCAACGCAACAGAAGTGCAGCCCTTCTGCAAATTGCTGCAGATTTCAATATGGGGCCATCAAAAAGTGTCATTGTGCAAACCATTCGACAAAACATCATCAATATGGGCTTTCGGAGCCGAACGCCCACTTGTGTACTCTTGATGACTGCATGACACAAAGTTCTATGCCTTACCTGGACCCGGCAACACTGATATGGGACTGCTGATGAGTGGAAACATGCTGCCTGGCCAGGTGAGTCTCGTTTCAAATTGTATCCAACGGATGGATGTGTACGGGTATGGAGACAACCTCATGATTCCGTGGACCCTGCATGATCCTGTCCGATCACCTGCATTCATTCGTGTCCATTGTGCATTTCAACAGACTTGGGCAGTTTCAGCACAATAATGTGACATCCCACATTTCCGAAATTGCTACAGAGTGGCTCCAGGAACACTCTTCTGAGTTTAAACACTTCAGCTGGCCATCAAACTCCCCACACATGAACACTATTGAGCACATCTGGGATGCCTTGCAAAGTGCTGTTCAGGAGAGATCTCCACCCCCTCATACTCTTACGGATTTATGGACAGCCCTGCTGGATTCATGTTGTTAGTTTCCTCCATCACTACTTCGGACAATAGTCGAGTCCATGCCACATCGTTTTGCAGCACTTCTGCATGCTCGCAGGGCCTCCACACAATATTAGGTAGGTCTACCAGTTTCTTTCGCTCTTGTAAATTAGTGTCACTGTTCATCTTACATATTTATGTGTGTAAAACTAAATTATGGCATCAACTAAACGTAAACATGTTACGTTGTCTGTAGCTGAGAAACAAAGTGTTTGAAAGGTTAGAAAAAGGAATCTTCAAAATGTTGCAAGTGAGTTGTGGTGGTGGTGGGGGGGGGGGGCATAACTTTTAAAGACTGGAGAAAAAACAGGAAAACTCTTTGAAGTCATACAATGACGACTTATGATGAGAAATGGCTGAAAATGCACAAGATTTGGAAGAAACCTAAAAGTGAAATTCCAGACAGGTTTGAGCAGGAGAGAAGAAAAGGAACTCCATTATCTGGACTAATCATAAAAGAAAAGGCACTGATTTTGTATCAAAAGTTAGATGGAGACTAGAACATGAAATCTACAGAAAGCGAAGGATCGCTACATCAGTGGACAAAATGACGTGGCATTCGAAATGTAATTATTTACAGTGAAGAGCTGTCTGCTCACGAAACAGTTACCAACG
Organism: Schistocerca serialis cubense; assembly: GCF_023864345.2. Taxonomy (NCBI): domain Eukaryota; kingdom Metazoa; phylum Arthropoda; class Insecta; order Orthoptera; family Acrididae; genus Schistocerca; species Schistocerca serialis. The sequence goes on from NC_064639.1 coordinate 350,308,131, forward strand.
CATTTATTCTGAAATTTGAAAACTTAGTTGAAGAACTTAAGATGATATGCGATCAACTGTACAACACTGGATAGTCTGGCTTTAACTAATGGTAAGTCTGGCTTGAACTACAAACAGCTTCCTACAGGAACTCTTGTTACACAAAATCACAAAATTATCTGTAACAGGTAGTAAACTACTGTGATCGGCAGGGGGGGGGGGGGGGGGGCCAAGGGCATTCGAAAACATCAATATGGCATCACTACCTGTACATTATTGTAACCAAAAGTCAACACGAATGGTATCCAGCCTCTTTAAGGAACGATTTGATGACCAGTTCATCCCTGCTGTAAAAAACTTCCTGAACATGCCATATGGATATGCGAGAATGAGACACATCATCCATCTGAATATAAACCTGATATATGTAAATAAATGCTTTATTTCTTTCTGCCAATGTAATATGTCTGATCCAACCCAAGGACCATGGGGTCGTCAAGTGACTGAAAATGCAATATCTTGGAAAATACACTGGATCAACTTTAGAGAGGGCACAAGAAGGCAACAGCTTGTTTCAGGCAATAAAATCAATAAATATAAAAGACGTATCTAATTTCTGGCATCAATAAATATAAAAGATGTATCTAATTTCTGGCATCAACAGTTGAAAGATCTTGGCACAAACTGTAGCCAAAAAGGAAAGAAAATAAAGATGAAACAGCCCATGTAATAAGTGATGAAGGTCAAGTCACAGAAACTCCAGTGATTTTGAGGGATTTGCAAACTGTATCGTATTTATGCTAAAAATGCCCTTCAATGCAATAAAGAAAGCTGTAAGTCTATGCCGATAAACATTTTGTGAAGTAAAAAATGGTGCTACATTGCAGCAAAATGAACATTACACACTGTTTTCATCCTGCTTAAGAAGAAAACATTTTTTACTGTGCAATTTCTCATGTTTGTAACAGTTAAGTGCAAATCAGCTGTTTCTCAATGCAGTACCATAATAAGGTACGAGCAGTTGTTAAACTTTCATCCACCGTAACACAATCTTATTTTACGGTACAGGCACAACTGTACATTACATGTTTGTGTAAAACGTTTTAGAGTATAGACATTTTGTTTTGTTACTGTTTTAACATGGAACAATATTGCAGACAGTACACCCAGTTGGAAATGAAAGTTGTACTGCACTGCAATGTGATGTTATGGGCCAATAACATGTTCGTCTGATAATCTGACCTCTTCTGCATTAGGACTATGGTCCTGATCTCTTAGGGACTGGATTAGTGATGTTCTACCATATATCATAAACAGGAATAGCCCTATCCAACTTCTTTAGGATATTCATAAAATTACCTTTATACCAGTCCATTTTGTTCCACTGTGAACAACATGCTGAGTTCCACCTGCAAGGAATTTCAGAATCCAATCACAAAATTGATTTTTATAGAGGAAATTTTCGTTCCCATAATTCTATAGCAAATGGTTTTTCAGCAATATAGGCCTTAATTTTGGGCATCTGTCCACTGCTCCTGAATAAAGAGAATGATCTGCACTTTTTTCCAATCGCCAGATACCCTTCATTGTCGCTGTCACCTATGATAAACTACTACTGCTACAAGGGAAGCAAGTTCTTTTACATAACCTCTCTAAAATCTTTAGATGTCTCATGCAGTCAAGGTGCCTTTCCACAGTTGAGCAATTTTAGGTGATTTTCTGTTACATAATCACATAAATAATCTATAATTTTGCTGCTCAAGTGGTGGTTGAAACTAGGAGCCATATCACAATCGTCTACAGTGAAATAAATTTGGAATATCTAATTCTGTATATTAGAGAAGGAAAGTTGCTACAGGACAACCCATTGTGGCCAGTTACTGTGGCCCAATCCCATATAAAAGATACCAACCATTTCCTCCACCGACTCTCCACAGTTCCTGTCCCTTTACCACACAGTGCCCTGCTCGTCACTGTTGATGCCACCTCCCGGTACACTAACATTCCTAATGCCCATGGTCTTACTGCTATTGAACACTACCTATCTAGACACCCTATGGATTCCAAACCAACAACCTCCTTCCTAGTCGCAATGACCAACTACATCCTCACCCACAATTACTTCTCCTTTGAAGGCATTACCTACAAACAAATTGGGGGTACAGCTATTGACACCCGCATGGCACCATCCTATGCCAAACTATTCATGGGCCATCTAGAGGAACCCTTCCTAAAAACAACCCTTCCTAAAAACACAGACTCCTAAATCCCTCACCTGGTTCAGATTCACTGATGACAACTTTGCTATCTGCACTGAAGGTGAGGACACCTTATTCATATTCCTCCAGAAACTCAACAACTTCTCCCCCATTTGATTCACCTGGTCCTACTCAACCCAACAAGCCACCTTCCTAGACATTGACCTCCACCTCACAAGGCTACATTAGTAGCTCTGCCTATATCAAACCTACTAACCACCAGCAATACCTCCACTTCGACAGCTGCCACCCATTCCATACCAAGAAGTCCCTTCCGTACAGCCTAGCCACCCGTGGTCGTCACATCTGCAGTGATGAGCAGTCCCCCTCAAAATTTACTGAGCATCTCACTGAAGCCTTCACTGACCGTAATTATCCTCCCTACCTTGTACAAAAACACGTCTCCCATGCCTTATCTTTCCAGTCTCCCACCACCTCCCAAAGTCTCACAGTCCGGCCACAGAGGAGCATTCCCTACGTAACTCGGTACCATTTGGGACTGGAGCAACTGAATTACATTCTCCGCCAGGGTTTCAATTACCTCTCGTTGTGCCCTGAAATGAGAAATATCCTGCCCACTATCCTTCTCACCCCTCCTACAGTGGTATTCCGCCGTCCACCGAACTTTCACAATATACTCGTCCATTCTTACACAACCCCTACTCCCAATTCCTTACCTCATGGCTCACACCCCTATAATAGACCTAGATGCAAGACCTGTCCCATACATCCTCCTACTACCACCTACTCCAGTCCGGTCACAAACATCACGTATCCCATCAAAGGCAAGACTACCTGTGAAACCAGTCATGCGATTTACAAGCTAAGCTCCTAAGCCCCCCTCCCTGTTCCCATTCCAGCACTACACAGCCATCATTTCACCACCACACCCAATCTTTTAATTTCTTTTTATTTCTCTCCTTTCTGCTACTCCCCCCCTCCCCCCTACCTTTTATCTAAACTGCAGCACTTCACTGTCCGCCAGCCTCAGCATACTATCCCTCCCCCTCCTCGCCCCAGCCTCCTCCTTACCCCCACCCAGTTGCCACTCCCATCAGGCACTGGTGCTGCTGCTCACAGTGTGGTTTCAGGTATCCGAGACTGTAGATGTGTGTGCAAGTTGTGTTTGCATGAGTGTGTGTGTAGGTATGTACAGGGCTATTACAAATGATTGAAGCGATTTCATAAATTCACTGTAGCTCCATTCATTGACATATGGTCACGACACACTACAGATACGTAGAAAAACTCAAAGTTTTGTTCGGCTGAAGCCGCACTTCAGGTTTCTGCCGCCAGAGCGCTCGAGAGCGCAGTGAGACAAAATGGCGACAGGAGACGAGAAAGCATATGTCGTGTTTGAAATGCACTCACATCAGTCAGTCATAACAGTGCAACGACACTTCAGGACGAAGCTCAACAAAGATCCACCAACTGCTAACTCCATTCGGCGATGGTATGCGCAGTTTAAAGCTTCTGGATGCCTCTGTAAGGGGAAATCAACGGGTCTGCCAGCAGTGAGCGAAGAAACGGTTGAACGCGTGCGGGCAAGTTTCACACATAGCCCGCGGAAGTCGACGAATAAAGCAAGCAGGGCGCTAAACGTACCACAGCCGACGGTTTGGAAAACCTTACGGAAAAGGCTAAAGCAGAAGCCTTACCGTTTACAATTGCTACAAGCCCTGACACCCGATGACAAAGTCAAACGCTTTGAATTTTCGGCGCGGTTGCAATAGCTCATGGAAGAGGATGCGTTCAGTGGGAAACTTGTTTTCAGTGATGAAGCAACATTTTTTCTTAATGGTGAAGTGAACAGACACAATGTGCGAATCTGGGCGGTAGACAATCCTCACGCAATTCACCAAAAGTTAATGTGTTTTGTGCAATCTCACGGTTTAAAGTTTACGGCCCCTTTTTCTTCTGCGAAAAAAATGTTACAGGACACGTGTATCTGGACATGCTGGAAAATTGGCTCATGGCACAACTTGAGACCGACAGCGCCGACTTCATCTTTCAACAGGATGGTGCTCCACCGCACTTCCTTCATGATGTTCGGCATTTCTTAAACAGGAGATTGGAAAACCGATGGATCGGTCGTGGTGGAGATCATGATCAGCAATTCATGTCATGGCCTCCACGCTCTCCCGACTTAACCCCGTGCGATTTCTTTCTGTGGGGTTATGTGAAAGATTCCGTGTTTAAACCTCCTCTACCAAGAAACGTGCCAGAACTGCGAGCTCGCATCAACAATGCTTTCCAACTCATTGATGGGGACATGCTGCGCCGTATGCGGAAGGAACTTTATTATCGGCTTGATGTCTGCCGAATCACTAAAGGGGCACATATCGAACGTTTGTGAATGCCTAAAAACAGTTTTTGAGTTTTGTATGTGTGTGCAAAGCATTGTGAAAATATCTCAAATAATAAAGTTATTGTAGGGCTGTGAAATCGCTTCAATCATTTGTAATAACCCTGTATGTCTATTGCTTACGAAAGGCCTTAATGGCCAAAAGCTATAATTGTGTGAATCTTTTTGTTGTGCCTATCCTGACTCAGCATCTAAGCTATATGGTGCGTAACAACTTTTCTTCTCTAATATTGCTACATTCCATCCTGGATTTTCCATTTTTTAATTCCGTACATAGGTCTTCTTTCCATCTTCAGTTGGGTGCCAGTATGGTTACCGAGTGAAACAACAGATGATTTAAATTCACTCACCAAGATCAAAACTTCATTTAATTATAGAATTTTTTGCTCAAGTCTTTTTTTTTTTTAATCTTTGTATTCATCAACAAAGATCACGTAACAACTTCAGTTCCTCTTCTTTCCAGAAACACAGGGATAATTGTATCGTTACCCTGTTCTCTTCTATCGGCACAGGTGTCCAAAGTCTTCACTCTGCCCTTGCTTCTGATATTTTCTCCTTATTTTTCTAGGTCTTCTCATTACTATTCATTTTTCAACAATCTGTGGTTTGTATTGCACCTATTATTTTTCTAAGAATCTCTATTGCAAGTATCTCTATTCTGTTGAAATTACAGTTCATCAATAAACTTTCACATGCCTATAAACATTCAGGCCTCACAATCGTGATTAGTTTATTTTTTTCCCTTTATATGCATTTCTTGTTGTAGATATTGTCAAATGATGCACTCTTTCCATTTTATTAACTCAGAAGATTTATTTGCATAACTGCTTTGGTCAATTCTCTGAAAGTATTGCAAAATTATCTACAAGAGCTGCACAATTTACTTTAATTACATTTATTTTCCTTCAAATTATTGATTCACTTTTGCAATATTTTAGCTCCAAGTTCCAGATGGACTTTTTTTTCCTAAAACGGTGTAAACAGTAAAGGTGGTAAGCCAGCCCCTTAACTAACAATAGCTTTTATTTCAAATGGCCCCCATACTTCGCCCCTAAATTCAGGTTTGCATATTGTATTTGTTAGTTTTTCATGAATTATGTTTGCTAATTTTGCTTTGACACTTAAATTATCAAATTACTTTATCTACTGTGTGTCTACCAAACTAAACATTTTCTAGAAATCAATAAATGGTACTTAAATGGTACTACTATAGATTTGCTTGTTACATTTTGTGGGGAATTATGCAGTTTAAGTTAAAAATCTGTTCTGTGTAGGATCTTCCCTTTCAAAACCTCCGAGATATTCTCAGTTGTTTTCTTAAGATTCTTCAAGCCTGTTCGAAAGAATTTTGATAATATTTGTATGTCACTGGCAAAGGTGACACACTGCTGTAAATGCTGACATTTTACTACTTTCTCTTTCAGTGTAGTGGGTGGATTAATGCAGTTTGTCACTCTTCTGGAATCTCTCTCTGTTTCCCAAATGTTCTCAAAAAGCAACAGTAGATTACTTACAATCTTTGCTTCCAACTCTTTCAATAGTTCTGCTGTCTTCACTAACTGCTTTGTCGTTTTTGTTGATGGCTTCATGAATTTCTGGCTCTATTGGTGAGAAATCAATTACTTTCTGGTATTTGAAAAATTCTAATTTAACTCTTGGAAATGGACAATTTAAGAGTGTGTCAAAAATTTTCCTTTCTATTTAATCCTATTTTGCCATTTTCATCTTTGAAACAAATGCTTGGAGCTTCATATCCTTTAAGCACATGTTTAAAGTTTTGGAAAAAAAATTTCTGACCTTAAAATCTTCTGGGTTATTAGACCGCGTCATGTTTCTTCTAAAATTTTCGACATTTCAACCCCTCTGCTGGGATCCTGAGAAAGATCCCAGCAGAGGGGTTGAAACGTCGAACATTTTAGAAGAAACATGAAGCGGTCTAATAACCCAGAAGATTTTAACTTCAGTGACAACGGCCACGAAAGCCTGCAGACTTACATTAAAAAAAATTTGTTTTCTTTCGTGAAATTTTCTTGTATTTCTAAAAGATGAGTATTTTCAAAAGTTCTTTTTATTTTCCAGATTATTTTTTATGGTACTTTTCTTTTCTGCTGGAACTGTTCTACATTGGAACTTCGAGTATAAATTGATGGGTCATTATGACAGGCTAAGTAACTTATTAAATGCAGTAGTACACTCCAAACTGATACTTTTCAATGTAGTCATTAAGTTTTGTTGGTTATGGTCACAATGTTCTACAAAACAATTACTCGTTGATAGAAATCTGTTGTTCATGGTCACAGCCATTTCAGAGAGTAAAATGAGAACTGCTGTCCGAACATCCTCATCATTGGAAATCTCCCTCCACATGTTCCTTCAGCTTGCCAAAAGATTCAGTATTGAATTTGGTCCATACATTGGCCAAATTTCGCTGTGAATGAGTGCAATTTAGACATTTTGCCTGCAAGAATCATACTGTACTGTGTACTTCAACTCTGAGTAAGTCTCCAGTTACTGCACCTCTTAATCACACACTGTGTTATCCATATCGCGGCAGAACTGTACCTGCTGAAGCCTGTGACAACACGTTTCATTTACTTTCTACACTCCTTTTGTAGGTATGGTTCTTTTTTGTATCTCAATTTTTGAGTTCTTTGTTCTAGTACTTCTTCACGAGTTCTTTGTTCTAGTACTTCTTCACATTCCTCAGTCTGCCGTGCCTTCTTTTTATGCCTGGACAGCCCTAATGTTTTCTCTGCCACTACTTTGGTAATTTGTATCTGGCATTCATGTCAAGCATCATTTTATTTGTCTCAGTTCCTTCTCTATATTTTTCTCTATTTTCTATCGTAAAACTAGCTCCACTTGAATTGTTTCCCATAAACTTCTGGTTTTTCTTTTTTGTTTTAAATGGGAGAAATCATATTTTAACCTTAGCAAGACAATGATCTGAATCTAATTCCTTGCTTCTGATCTCTCTGACATTCATAATTTTCTCAATATCCCTTTTGGGTACAGCTATGTGATCCAGTTGCTATTCTCTTCTATTTGGATTTGGATATATAGAAGTTTTAGCTTTTCTTTGTAGTTTGCAAAAATATTTGGTCATCAGTTCCAACAGGAACATTTTACACTTACTGATCGGTATTTCACCGTTTCTGCTTGTTCTTAAGTATGCTGGATATTAACCTACAAAACTCTTAAATTACTTTCTCTTTCAAACTTGCACATTGAAGTTGCCGAGAAGTATTTTCAGGTACGTTTGAGATTTCAAATTCTAAAAGATCCCAAAACTGATTTACTTTATGCAGGTTTCTTTTGTTGTTTTCATTTAGAGGTGCTTGGCAGCTCGTATGGGTGTGGCTTATTTTTGCACTTTATTGTTAGCATGGAAATTCTTTATGATTTGAATTACAATCTTTTATACTGTCTAAAATATTCTTGGCTTACATAAAATACTTTCCAAACATAAGCACGTTTTCCATTATTCTTATTGCTGGTTTTCCATTATTCTTATAGCTGGTTTTCCTTTGCAAATTCTATAATGTTGAGTGTCAACTATATCCTAACCTAAGAATCTCAATTCCTGCACTGACAAAATTTGTATTTTGTTGACAAAGTTTGTATATCTTTCTTCAGTAGAAATAACTCCAATTCCATTTTCCATTTTTCAGAAGAGAATTTACATTTAATGCTCCAAAGTAGTAGTACTTTCTGAAAATTACCAAAAATTTCAATATATTCTGTTTTCTTCACTGACAGGGTTGAGAATCCCTAGAACCCAGGTCCCAACGCATTACAAGATTTAATGGTGGATTCTTCCTCAGTGTTTCTCCTGATGGTAGTGCATCCACCATCAAGCAAACTTTCCACTTAACGATTTGAAGTTGCAAATTGTAAAGAGCAAGGAACACAGGACAACCTCTGAATTTCCAAAATAAGATCAGGTTGCTAGCCTGGAATTTTACTGATCCAGTCACCACTAACAAGTGGGAACCGATGCTTCCAAGGCAGCATCACTAACATGTGGAACTATTGTGTCATCTTTCCACTTTAGCTTTGGACAACATGCAGACTCTTTTGCCAACTCCACCATGCTGAAGTCCACCTCCTCTGCTTTCATTGCAGCTGAGGTCTTCACCATAATCCTGAAAAGGGGCCTTTACAAGGTGCTATCAGGAAGTTTTCCTCCTCCATCCTAGACATTACATATGGACATAAAAAGGTAGCTTCTGTAGCTCAAAATAATGGGTCACATATTTCTGATTATCACCATTAATAAAACCCAGTGTATTCTAGTGGCTCACAAGGGAACATTCCTATGTGCCAACACACAATTTTAATGAAACCTGGCAGGTGTATAGAGAGGCAAAATAACGCAATACGATTTTTCTTCCTTTCTTTTTGTGCCCAATTTCACTCTGAAGTTGGAAACTCACCCCAAATGGTAATTTGGCATATTGTGTTTGGTGGAATATCTTCAAAACGATAATATATAAAAATGTTTCTCATATAAAAGTTGATATGTAATTCACATTCTTTAAAACTGTATAATCTAATTTTGCAACAATTCAAAATGCGAAATACCATGCCACCATTGATTAATTCTAAAAAATAAAAACTTTTGTTAAAACATATATTAAAGAAGCTTTGAAGCAACATACTCCATGTGCACTGAAGCTTTTTTCTGAAATACTATTTTTGGAAAATAGGCTTACACAATGTGCTGTCAGAGTATTTTGAACATACTTAATTAAAATATCTAAACATTCTTTATTAGTCTATTTACATGTTTTACTTACATTTGTTTCATATTTTAAATTATTGTTTTACATTTACTTACTTTTAGTTTTCCATTTCTATGTGCGCATTTTGTTAATTGATAATAAGTAACTCCTTATTACAACACAAAATCATTGCAGTAATGATAATCTATAAATAAATGCTTAAAACATAATCTTTCTTTACACCACACACATAAAATGAACAATTCCTTCACATAATACTCACAACGGAGAACACAAGATAAAACAAACTGCAGCAGGATTTTGAAATGTTGCAGGTGACCCTCTAAAGATTCTTATTTGTATCAGGCACATTTCAGAATATTGGTAACCCTTGGCAAAATGAACTGATTGTGTACTGGTGACTGAAGCTTAATTATGTCATTTCTCAAGTGGAAATGGACATCAAAATCATTCAACAAATCTATACATGAAAATCTTCTCACCAGGTTCTTCAAACATTGAAAGCCATATACATCTCACAACTACACCTGTGCCGTCGAGTCCTTTGGGATCACCAAATGAACAAGTTCCTTGTCATCAGGTATGATGCTCTATATGGTTCTTTCACATTGGCAACCCTAAGAAACTAACAATAATACAGATTTTTCTCCCTCACTGGGAAAGAAAACATGTTTCATATATCTTTCGACCCGGTCAGATGTTTGTTTGCTAGATTTCAATGCAGTCACAAGGACATTTGGGGCTTCAAAAAGAGATTCTCGAGTTCTAGATCCAAACTCGTCATCAGTTTCTTTTAAAACTGTGAAGAGGCAAGTGATCAGTGTGAAAAAACCATTTTTACCGTCAAACCCGAGGACAAGAAATTAGTTCACCTGGTGATTCGAAAGGACTCGACAACACAATTACAGACATGGTATGTACATAGCTTTTGATGTTGGAATAACCTTGTAAGATTTTTAGATGTAGTTCCATTGAACGATTTTGATGTCAATCTCTACTTGAGAAACAATATAAAAGCTGGAGTCAGTAGAACATAATCAATTCTCTTTGCCAAAACTTACTGATGTACTGCAATATGCCCAATACAAATCAGGGCATTTAGATGATCACCCACGACAAAATCAAATCCTGCTGAATTTTGCTTCACTTTGTATTCTCTGTTGTGTATATTATGCCCAGAAAATTTGTTAATTTTATGTGCATGGTGTAAGAAAACGTTATGTCTAAACATTTATTTGCAGATTATCATTATTTCAAACAAAATACACGTAAGCAGGAAAAATTGTACAACTTCAAAAAGCGATTTAAAACATAAAACACATATAAGTAAAATAAATAACATAGACTAATAATGAACGTTAAGATACTTTAATTACATATGTTCAAAATACCCTGACAGCGCAATGTGTACAGCTTACTTTTCAGAAACGGTATTTCAGAAACTATCTTTATTACACACGGATGTACACAGCTTGAAAGCTTGTTTAATTTGTGTTGTAACAAAAGTTTTCATTTTTCAAAATTATTTAATGGTGATGGTGTATATTGCAAAATTTGAAATTATAATAAAATTCGATTAGGCCTATAGAGTTTTCAAGGATGCTGATTACATATGAAGTTTTACATGAAATACATTTTTACGTATCATCGTTTCAAAGATATCCCCTCCAAACCTAACATGCCCAATTATCTTTTGGGGTGTTTTACCCCTCAAAAGTGAAATTGGGCACAAACAAAAAAATAAATAAATAAAAAATAAGTACTGCATTATTTTGGCCTCCTCCATGATTATTGACACTTGGGAATGTTCCCTTGTCAGTGGTAAAGTGCCAACTACAACTTCAAAGACCTTGGGTTATCCCCCGGTCAAGCAAAGGATTTTTGTCTGTCACTCACGACTTATTTCACCTCTATTAATGTTCACTGACGTGAAGAATGCTGTGTTATGTCGTGGTTCAGAATCCATGTTAAACTGTATGTACCCCTTTAACTGGCTGGACAAGTCAGTTTAAAGGATAGAGGAAGATAGTGGCATACCACCTCCAACGTAATCAAAGATTGATTGCTGCTTTACTTATACTCATGCACTAGGCTTTGACTAAAGTATTCTGAAACTTTGTTATTATTCACTTCCTATGTAGATATGAAGTCCAGCCATGTATTTCACAACGGCTTCCTGTAAATAAAAATCTTTGAGGAGGTGGCTGGAGCACAGTACACATTTATAATGTACTATATGTAAGCATTTATCTGTCATTTGATGAATGCCATCAACTTTCTGTCTACAACTAAGTAACATCAGATTATTCTTCACTTTCTGAGCCACTAAATTCAAGGTCAAACTCAAGATCACTACAGCCATTCTTATTCATAACCATCGCCTAAAAAACTGTACAGAACAGAGGCTGAAAGCATGCATTTTGTCGACAGCCAGATTACAAATGGAGGACTGGATGATCTCTAGTGGCTGAACACTAAACTACCAGCACTGAAACAGATATAAGCAAAATTTCATTTTTTCAAAGGTCCACTCTGCCCAAGTATACTTGGTATTTTCAGTTTCTATCGAATTAATACTAAGTAGATAACTCAAGACTATGTTCACGGGTTTAACAACTTCAGCAGGTGCAGGCAACAGCACCATCCATTTTGTAGCTGAAATGTGCATTGGGTTTTTCAACAAAAATGTTATGTTTACAGATGTGGCCTATTTTACACTCACTGGTCATTTTAAGGTTGGTTGGTTGGTTGGTTTGGGGAAGGAGACCAGACAGCGTGGTCATCGGTCTCATCGGATTAGGGAAGGATGGGGAAGGAAGTCGGCCGTGCCCTTTCAGAGGAACCATCCCGGCATTTGCCTGGAGCGATTTAGGGAAATCACGGAAAACCTAAATCAGGATGGCCGGACGCGGGTCATTTTAAGAATTGGTACAGTCACATCTGGAATTATGTGAACTCACTCACACTTAGTGTTAGAACTAACTAAGGTTATTTAGTTAGCATTTGGGATGTAATACTATGATAATCAGCTTCCAGAAATTTAACTTACTCTGGTTCCAGCATAATGAAACAGTTTATATGTGAGCACAGCTGTCAACTTTTGAGACTACTTAATACTTCAAGCAGGACCTGTTGTACAGTTAGTGTATTTGTCCAATTTAAGGCCCTTCGAGCTGAGATGATTAGCTGATAGAGGTGTGTTTCACAGCATGAGTCAGAGTATAATGCCTTGCTTGTCCTTGACAAATCTGTATGGTCCAATGCAGCAAAATTCACACACACACACACACACACACACACACACACACACACACAAAATGATGACAAATGGTGTTAAGTTATTGGTACACACTGAACATGAACCTGACTAGCTATTTGCTTCTATATTCCTAAACCCAAATGCAAACTGTAGGTCAAAGAATGAATCAGCACTACTGCCGCTATAGGTTTTAATAACCAGTGTACATAGGTATAGAAGACTACAGGTGCTATACATACCTGTATAAGCAAGCTTGCAATATGCAGCTGACCATAGAAGATACTTCGATGAAGGGGAGTATAGCCAGACTCCAGATCACGAACATTCACATTTGCACCGGCATGTTGCAATAGCCATCTTGCTAGATTATATCGGCCACAGGATGCTGCCATATGTAGAGCAGTGCGACCCAAGTAGTCGCTGACTTGACCACAACTGCAGCATAGCCACTGAAGATATCCCGCCAATAATTCATCTCCTAATTGACGACGGGTAACAACACTGCAGATCTCCATTCCATGTTGTTGTGAACGACAATGTTCATGACACTCACGTTCTGAAGCACATCTATTCATTGTGACAGAGGTAAATGTGGAACTGCTGCTATCTTTTAAAGAAACCTCCAACAGACCCTGCTTCCTCTTTTACGTTTTCAAGACAACACGTAGCTTATGTATATCCACACATTTATTGCAAACAAATATAATGATATTTTTACTTGCAAGAGTAACACTGCCACAAAAAAAGAAATGTTAATGACAGGAAGCTTATTTTTCAAGAATAAATAAAATGTTGTATTACTTGCTCATTCAAACAAACATCTGTCTCTTCTGTTTACAAAAATATAATCATTTGCTGTACAACTTTATTGCACATTCACACACTCTAACAAAACCTCAACTATATACATATGTATTCAGCACCATATGGCTTTGAAACAGCCTTTCACATTGCACTTTTAATGGGAAGCTCTTGACTAGATTGGCCATGCACGGAGTATAGTAATTGGCGGCAGCACAATTAATACTCCGATACAAATCACAGTGATTAATCTTCAGTCTTTTTATTAAGTTGTGTTTTTCACTTTGCACTTCTTGGTGTTTAGGCACTCGTGCCCCCTGGTGCAGGGGGCAAAATACACCACTTTTATTTAGGCAGCCATAATAGGAAAGAGATTTGCCTGAAACAGAAGAAAACACTGCTCTGCAATTCATACTTACAATACACACTCCTAACACATTTAAACTATATTTTTTACTAATTTAAGCTATCCATTTCATGTTTACAGCACTGCAACAGTAATATAAAAGGGAAATTAGCCACATTCATTCTACATCAAGTATGTTTGTGATATAGCTCGTGTTATGGATTCAGATGATCTACTGTTATGCTCAGGTTTGGATGTGGAAGCACAGGGAAAGCCAATATCTGCAAATTATACAGCGACACCAGAAATTATGTGTTCTAACTTTTGCACACTTTGGTTCATTACTAAGTTTCCTTCTCTAAGTTGTTATGCATATCTCTGAATTTTACTGGGAAGCTACAAACTGAATGTTATAACGTTTCTGAAAATTAGGTTTTATTATTATTTTCAATGTAATTATCTTCGAAGTTATTAATACTTTCCATGTAGATATACAGTGAGATGTTACATGTATGAGGTTCATTCAAATGAAACCTGGTCAGTGCATCTACCTTTGCCTTACACGTAAGGTGGCACAACGCAACTGCGAGTATGGTGGCGCCATCTATTGGTAAAGAGACGGATATGTGCACACCGTTTGATGTTGCATAGCGTCAGTGTGGTTTCACGCCGAAGAGAAGGTGGTCACACAAGTTATCATCCACTACCGAACATGCAGGCGAGTAAGCAGCAACAACGAGGGGTGATTCGATTTTTGACAGCGGAGGGAGTTGGAGGCTGTTAAATGTATCGACGGAATGAGGCCGTGTACCGTGAGTACAGTCTGAGTCGTTCAAGTGTTGTGGAATGGCACAAACGATTCGCTGAGGGGCGTGAGTCATTGGAGGATGATGATGATCATGATGATGATGGTCGTCCTGGACAGGCTCATCGTGTCATCACACTGGAAATAGTTGCGGAAGTGAATGCTTTAGTCTTGGACAGCTGCAGAATAGCCGTTGACGAGATCCATTTGTCATTGCGTATTAACGAGGGCACCGCCCACACCATAATGTATCAACTTTCGAAAAATTTGTGTGCAGTGGGTTCCCCACCAACTGACCGCAAAACAGTGCAATACTCGAATGGTGCTGTCTTTGAGTCATCTGCAAAGTTAACATGAGCATATTGTCAAAGCTGACGAAACATGGTGTCATCATTTTGAACTAGAAAGCAAGAGTCAGAGCAAGCAGTGGAAACACTGGAACGTCCACCATACAATGCAGACGTTTCACCGTGTGACTCTTGTGTTAGGACCTATGAAACAAGCTATTCACAGACCTCGATGTGAAACGGACAACGAAGTGTGTGACAGGGTCCAGGCCTGGATCCAACAGCAGCCTACTAGCTTCTTCAAGGATGAAATAGAGTGGCTAGTGTCGCAACGGGATAAATGTGCCAACAGTTTTGTCAGCTATTTTTTGAGTATGTATACTGTACATAACTACAGTTTTGGGTTAGTAAAATTGTTAAAATTACTTTACACTAGTGACCGGGTTTCATTTCAATGCACATTATGTTATGGATTAGTTTCCAATAAACGTGTATATAACAGCAACAACAACAACAACAACAACAGCAAAATTAGTTTACAGTGGGAAGCGAGCAGACTCTTAACATGATATAATGTGTCACAACATTAATAAATGTTAATTACAAAGTAGCCCAACATTTTGCATTATAGCTTCAGACGTTCTTAATTTTATTCGAGTGGACTGACTTACTATAGGGTTGCCAATCCCTCGATCCTGGGAGTATAAGACCAATAAAATTCTTCTAAAGGGAATGAGATATGCAGTCTAACTCTTGACATTTTAATATGGGATAAGCAAACAAAAATAATTTCAATACGAAATGGATAAAATTAGCTGTATAAAAAGAGTGAACTACCATATGGTGCGGTGAAAAATGCTGTCTGAAAACAGTCAGAAACAATTTGGAGCTTCTTGTGCTGCATGAGGCATACCTTCAGTATCCAACTGACAGGTCCACTGCCACTGTGAAAAAATGCTAACGAAATTTGTGACTGTATTGAGGGTTTCTTGGTAGGAAAGAGACAGCATCAAATCTTGGATCAAAAGCTATAGTAAGATGCACCAGTGACTTCAGGTAAAGTGTGTTGGTATTTTTTGTGTTAAGTGTTGTGTATGAATTAACTGACAGACACCATCAATGGTGCCCTCAGGCTTTTCACCAATGATGTAATTAGTTAAATGAAGTACTATCAGAGAAACATTGTACAAATATTCAATCAGATCTTAAGATTTGAAAGTGGTGTGAAGACTGATAACTTGTTTTGAATATTCATAAATGTAAAAATAGCACAAATCACAAAACCTAAAAATGTGGTCTCCTATGACCAAAATATCAATGTGTCACAAATGGAATCGGCCAACTCATACAAAATCCAGACTGTCTGAAACTGGGGGTAAGAAATGGAATGATGCCACAAGCTCAGTCTCAGGTAAAATACATATCTCTACTGCTTCACACACAGCCAGTGTCTACTGAATAATAATCAACATTGCTTTCAAACAGGTAGAAATACAACACATGCTATGCAATATTGCCCCTCATTGATTCTGTAGAGCACCGCTTCATTTCTTGTTAGGTTCACTCAGTTTCAACATTCTTCTGTAACACCACATGTCAAACACTGATTCTCTTCTTTTCCAGTTTTCCCACAATTTATGATTCACTGCCATACAATGTAGTGTCCAGGCATGCTTTCTCAAAATGTTTTCCTATGATTAAGGCCTATGTCTTAGACTAACAGATTTCTTTTCTCTAGGAATGCCCTCTTTCCCTGTGCTACTCTATTTCTTTTATCTGCCTTTTTTTCATCTGTGATGTATTACTTTGCTTCCAAGGTTGCAGAATTCCTTCACTTTGTTCACTATGTGGTCCCCAATTTTGATGTTAAGTTCGTCACTAACCTCATTTCTGCTACACCTCATTACCTATGTCTTTCTCTGTTTTACTCTCAGTCCATATTCTGAACTCTTAAGAATGCTCACTTCATTCAAGAGGTACTGTAATTTATTCTCAGTTTCACTGAGGGCATCAGCAACAAATAATTTATACATTTTTAACTCTCAGTTCTAATCCCAGGCCTATTCCACTATTTTCATCACTGCTTCTTTGATGTACAAGTTCAGCAGGTTTTTTTAAATCAGAGCACTTCTCTCTTGGTCCATCATTTTTATTTTTCCCTCTTGGTAGTTGCATGTACCGTAATCTACCTGTCTTTCCTGATGGCTTATACCTATTTTTCAGGGAATTTCAAATATCTTGCACCATTTTATATTCTCAAACACTTTCTCAAGATTTTGGACATGTGTCACTCAACAGCATGGTCATCAGTACCCTGACGAGATGTCAGCCTGAGATTCTGGACGGGTGGGGAGGCGAGTGTGGGAGGTGAGGGGTGGGGTGATCAGAGGCTGTTCCTAAATATGGTGTACTTCATATTTAAGTCCACTTCCCTTCCCAAGCACTTTACAGGTGAGGCCCAAGAGTTCACACTGGTATCTATATCAGCCAGTATGGTGGGCAGATCTCCAGCCAAACTGTGGGCTGCCCTGCTGTCAGTATACAAGATGCACATAGCCAAAACACGCTGAACCGAAAGTTTCACACCACAATGGATCCTCCCACCAGAGGAGAAAACCATGTGCTAAAGGGCTATATCCTACACGTAGTCTGGTGAGTAAAACTTCCTTTCATCAGTACAGTTGGCATGACTTTCACCATGCCAGTACGGTCGATCTGAGAGGCCGCAGTTTGTTTTCTGCCACCTTCAATTTCCCACTGACACGATTTGTCTGTCAGATATAATGAAATGATAGTGCGCAAAGGGACAGCACATCGACATACAACACTGCCCCGACATGTTCTCTAGCTGCTTTATCGGCTATGTTGTTTCTCTGTATCTTGATATGGCCAGTACCCAGCAAAGGATTGCCACCTCGTCATGGTGTTGGAGCCACTTAAGGAGTCATAGATCAGCTTGATCAGATTGTTTATGGAATATATTTGGTGGACTGCTTGTAGTTCAATGAGCGAGTCAGAACTGATGAGACACCTTACACTGTGATGCCTGTGAATCCACTCCAGTGGTGTCATACGCCATATAACCTGGCATCACAATTTGTAAATTGTTCTGGGAGGTGCACCTTGAAAACCCTGTCAGGGAAAACAGCTGAACAACCGAGGGCATTCACTTGCCAGGATCCATCTGTATAAACTTAAAATTGAAGGAAAAAAGAGTTAGAAAGTACATTTTGTAACTCTCGAGTACAAGTTTTCTTGTACTGCGTAAAGCTTAAAACCAATTTGAGTTTCTGAAGATGCCATGGCAACAGTTTGTTCCATCCACAGCTGTGTATTTGCAAGTATGATAATCCAGATCCTTGGGACAGTCAGTAGCAAGTATCCCAAATGGCTTGGTCACATGGGGCCGATTTCTGAACAACCACTCACTGTTGGGGTGGACCTCCACACTAAATGCCTATGACCAAGATAATACTGAGATTTTCAGAACAACCACTCACTGTTGGGGTGGACCTCCACACTAAATGCCTATGACCAAGATAATACTGAGATTTTCAGGGCCTCCCCTCCAAATCTAGCATGGCAGTTCACCAGCCTCTGCACACAGACACTTAACTGGGATGGTTCAAAATGCTCCAGTCGATATCCGAATACCTTCATGGTGGACACTGTAACATCTTTAAGTACAAAATACAGGCTGATTTATAAACGACCCTCCCATAATCTAACTGTGATTCGACGAATGCCTTGTAAAACTGCGGGAGGTGGGACCTGTCAGCTCCTCACATCTTTCCACTGAGACATTTTAAAATATTCAATGATTTGAAGCCATCTGTCCACAGGTCTTTCAGATCACACACACACACACACACACACACACACACACACACACACACACACACCAACATAATAAACCACAACCAAATAAAATTTCCACCCCCTCCACCTACCCCGCCTCCAAAAATTTAAGACCTTAAAACAAATAATAACCAAAAACTAAAAAAAACTACAACAAAACAAATCCTCCACAACAAAATCAAAAAACCACGACCACCTCCCACCAACCTACCTCTGCAAACCTAACCAACCCCCCCCCCCAAACCTAACACATCTTACTGACAGCCCTTAAAAAAACTCTAAAAATACAATAGCCCTCAGGGACATTCTTTCGCCAACAGTACTCATCTAAATGAGCCTGAAGGTTAAAAGAGCACCCCTTCCCCCTCCCAGTAACAGATTTACCAGCCCCCAAAAATCCCTCTATAGTATTAGTACAGGCCCCACTCTCATAATTCTTAAACTTGACACTGTGGTTAACTACTAAATGCTGGTACCCCTCCCAACCCAACCCACTATAAAAAGAAAACCCATCCGAAATTACAGTACTGCCCTCTTCTACATATTCCTGAATCAAACCCACTAACTCCCTTTTTGTACGATGCTCAACAACCCTAAAAACACATTCTGAAGACCCAGCCCCCCACACCCATATACCAACCACAGGCTACCCCTCCCATACTTTCTCCTCTCGAACTGCGACTCGTCAATCTCCACAACTACCCCAGGCCCACTCAACTTACCCCTGTATTCAATATATTCAAGAACAAACCTCACAACAAAAAGAATACCAGTCAAGCACTGTTCACTCACTAACGACCACCTCATGCGCACAGAAACTGTGAGAGGATTGATAACAAAAATGATAACTCATCAACACAATCTCACGCCTGCCCAACCTACATTTCTCGAACCAGGAACCTCAATGTATGGAGCGTCATACGTTATTCCGAACTTTGGTAAGCCTCATAGGTTCTCCACACAATGAACACTGCATAATTCAGCCAAAAGATTGAAAAGTTGCAGGAACTTTATAAGCAACAAGGGAGTCTCGCCCATAAGCCCCCATAACTGAAAACTATTGGTCTTCCGGGTCATATCCAGACAAAACAAAGACATAACAGCAGTAATATACAAAATTCACACACAGCGAACCAAAAACAACACTACAGTAACTTAGGCACAAAAAAATTACACCTTCAACTCGCTGCAAAATATTTCACTAGACACACAGTTAGCACCACGACAAAACCAGTCAACATCTACCACTCAAATGAACCCAATACTACACACAACTCGCAACCCACGACCACCATCAGAGAGCACCCAGACCACAGCAAAATGACACCTACAAACACACCACAAGCTCAAACTAAACCCACACCACCACGTAACACGAAACCCCCAAACACACCACCAGAGAGGAACACCGACCGCATCAACATTACACCTACAAACACACGACACTCGCAAACTAAACTTCGCCTGTCGTGACGTCACACACCACAACAGTCTTATGTCACGGGTCAAAACCAACAGGTGGAATCTGACGGTTCCGCCGACCCCTTAACACAGCAATCGGACAAGGCATCTCCAACAGGATATTGAAAGCGCAATTCCTTGCGAAATGACTGGATAAGAAGTGACAGCCATCAACATAGTCCCCATTCATGAAGTTAGCAATGAATGTTGTACCTTCAAGTGGTCTCATACTTTTTTGAGGTCAAAAAACACACCAACTATGTAAGAAGGAATCCCATATCACTGTCTCCACTAGGTTAAGTTGTCATGAGTGAAACGGCAGTGCCTGAAACTGCAATGGGAACTGCAGACATGATCTCTGGACCTTAGGAGCCAAACGAGGCAGCAGTTGACCATAAGTTTGAAAGTTCTACACATAGAACTGGTAAGTGCTACAGTCCAACTGTTAGGGTCAGTATGATCCTTGCCTCATTTCCATATGGAATTAACATTCCCATCTTCCAAGTCATGAGGTACTGTCCATCAAAACAGATAAGGGCTTGTCTTTGACTTCATGGCACATATGACAGAATGACATAATGAATCTGATAAGGTCCTGGAGAAGTGCCTAGCAGTAGGCAGAGCTGATTCTAATACCCACATGGAGAATATAAAATTGTAGATTATCTCATTACGTGAGAATAAGAGCAGCTTCCTTATCTCCACCATTCTATGAAACACCTGAACACAGGAGTTTGCCTCAATGATGCTGTGACGGTAAGAAACTGATCAGTGCAGTAGGAAATCAAATGAAATTTTGTCAGTTTTTCCATTATCAAGTGCAACATCAGAACTGCCTCTCTGGTGCATTTACCTTGCTAAAGTAAAACCCCTAGTCATCTAACGAATCACCAATTTGCTTTTCCATTCTCCTGTGTATTATTCTTGACAGGAAATATGAGTTATAAGATGTTAAGCTGATTTTGCAATAATTCTTGCATTTATCTACTGTTGATATCTTTGGACTTGTGTGAATGAAATTATTCTTAAGTTCCAATAGTGTATCTCCAGTTTCATAGATTCTACACACTAATATGAGTAATCATTTGATCGGCACATCCCACAGCATACTTAAAAATTCAGAAGGAATGTTATCAGTGTCTTCTGCCTTGCTCCCTCAAAAGTCTTCCAAAGCTGTATCAAACTGACTTTGATGGTGGCTAAACTATTTCTTCCCAATCAACATCCATTTCTTCTTCATTAATGTCAGCTGAGAGTTTCTAAAGACCCTCCTAATGCACTACTTTCACATTTTCAAATTTCACCAAAAAGCCAACTACCTGCCTCATTAGAGAGAGAGAGAGAGAGAGAGAGAGAGAGAGAGAGAGAGAGAGAGAGATCCCTTAGACACCACCTGTTGACTTTAATCAATGACATCAGAAGTTCTGAGACACAAACAGGATTGCAAACTGGCAACCATGGCATTACAGCTGCCTACTGTAAATATAAATAAATATTGAACCTAAAAGGCTAACAGTGGGCATCAGGTGGAGGTGGGAACAAAATGAAAGGTAAAATAATAGCACTTTAAAAAAAAAAAACAGAATAACTGTTGGTATCAAAGACTGTACAAATCAAAAAATTTGCACTAACTAAGTAACTGGTATCAAAGATTTCATTTGCGTACTGATACTGGATGATGGCTTTGATCCAAGGCATAATGACGTTGTGACATGTGGCATCATACTTTTGCAGCAGCAACTATTTTCTTCATAATACTGTTACCCATCCTGGATTTGGAGTGTAAGGGGTGGTGACAGATTGATCTGAAGTGTACCCGACTTCTAGGTTGCATTACAAGGGGGACACACAGTTTGCAAGTTGGCAAAGCAGTACTGATGACTTCAGTTAAGCTGGTGTAATCGACAAACTCTCACTTTACCTCTAAAGAAAGTCCTTTGACATAGTGAAGACGATAAATTACTGCACCAATATATACGTATCTGAATAATGACTGGTAGACATTTTATTAGTTAGCCAAATGCTTTTACAACACACATTTGCAGTAATCAACAATCACACTTAACTTCTGAACAAACCCGACAGAAGACTGCAAATCTTCCATTTCCTGTCACAACATACAGCTAGTGATCTTGACTAAGGCGCCCACTTGAAAAATCAGCAATAAGCACAGAGACAGGGCAAAACCAACCAGAACACAAATGCCACACAGGTTTCTCACAAGAAAAAATACACACAGCAAAAATGCACCGTGTGGCATTTGGCATGTCTGCACATATTGTGCATAGTACAGTTGCACTATGTATTTCGAGTGAGAAGATTCTGAGATGTGTTTCATCAATGTAAATGTAAACACTGGCATAAATGTGCACTTTTACTACATATAGTGGATTTTACCAACTGACTAGTATCAAAGAGACATGCTAAGTTCCACAATATGCATTTTAGCTAGCTATGTACATTTCTACTTATGACAAACCTGTTTGTAATTTTATTTTTGACAAACCTGTGTGGACTGTGCAATATACAATATGTCAAAACTGGTTAATAAACTATTTTGAATGTGATCTTGTCTATAAAAAAATTCTTTAAATTATAGACAGGGCACTACTTATTATCAGAAACTTCAACTGAATGCCCTTGTACCAACCAGGTACAGAATTAAATTCTGTCCTACAACAGCAGTAAATGTTATACCAGTCCATTTAGAATTCTTTCAGTAGAATAAATTTCAGTGGACTATGAAGGAAGCTTATAACAAACTACCAACAACTTCATGTTACAAAATTTAAGGGTTGCATTCCTCAGCACTGTATACAGTCGACCGGCAGGATGTGCATGTTTTATTCCTGTGGTTAGGCATAACATTTAATCGAGACATGTGTGGTAAAATGGTCAATTGAAACTACACATTCAGCACAGTCTTCACATTGTATCTGATGATGGCTGTAACACAAAACACATGAGGTACTGTAGTTGTACGACCTGGACAAAAATCTGAATAAAGAGTACAACTATGATAAAGGATTGAAGTGGTATTTATTTCCTTCGTTGATTTTGGTCATGCTGAAAGAAATAACATAACTGTAAGCAATGTACTTTAACTGTATGCCTACAGTACAAAACTACAAAATATTCAATCAAACTTTGAGGATGAAAAGTCCATACCAACAAAATGTTTTAATACACGAAGTACAATAATCAATAAACTGATGTCAAGTTCTGCTTTAGCAAAAACTGTTAGTAAACCTTATTTTGTTGCCGATGAAAGAAGTAATTTATATCAACATGGTGCATGGCACACAAACTTTGACAACATAATGGGAAACTCATTAGTGAACAACTTTGCTATTAAATGTTACATCACTGACAGGTACTCAACCCTGGTAAAATTATCATACCAACATGTGTTCCATTACTGCAGCAAAAAACCACAGTTCTACACAATCAGTAGTGCATGTTTAAAAAAAAAATCAAACTTCAGTGATTAGCAAAGAGCCCTACAGCACTTGTAGTATGGATATATAAATCTGTTTACACTTTTAGTTTACTGTAAGCTTATACTGCATCATTATATATAAAAACAAGTCTAGCATAATATAAAGTGTGAATAAAAAGGTATTTCTATGGGGGAGGAGGGTGGGTGGGTAATATTACAGTGGGCTCTAATGACACAATTAAATTGTTGGGGGAGGTAGGCCTATCATGGGAAGGCTAATGTATAATTGTAAAGCATTAGTCTACGACTGTTGCCCTCCAAGTTCGGCAGTGGAATGATATTTAATGAGCATCAACTAACCAAACACATAGTATCAATAGTATTTCGCTATTAAATAAAAAGCTACTTATTTTACCAATTATTTGCAGACTTTGATTATAAAATATAGCTGAAAGAGAATTATAACGGATTAAAATAGCCAGTGACTCCACAAATATCAATTAATACTGCTGCCTAAAAATATAGGCTTTCATAAGTCTGATTTTATGATATACTACCCTTACCTTCATTACATATAAACGTATGTATTCATCATGAAACAAACGAACATTACGTCACTTGTTACAGCAGCCATTATTTCCCAAAAAAGTTTAGCTTTCGAAATGGTCAATGATATAACGCTCCGTTGCATAAACTTCTGGATCGGCTTGTCACTTTCGAAGCCGTGCCTGTGAATGTTGCACCCTTGTTGCGCAATCTACGCTATTAACAGCACCCAGCAACAGAAAACGAACTGTGTGATCGAACTAGAAGGGAAAACGTCAATGCCCGCCACGACACAGAACACTTTTACGAATACTGGAGTCAATACAAAGTGATTGATGTCGCTTTCTACTCAGCTGATTATACACAACTACCGGCTGGCTCCGAGAAAATGTTTGACGTTGGGAATTCTACTGCCTGGCTGTCAAGGTCACATTTTCCCCTGCCACGACCAGGTGTACTACAACATCGCAGCTCATTCCGCCTGAATATATGTTCCTGACTTCTGCACTGATTCGGCGTGAAAGCAATCGCAAGTTCTGTAAATGTTGATTTCCTCTGTTAACCATTCCGTTTCTTATTTATTTGTTTTCTATAATCTATATTCGTTTTATTTAGTAGACAAAATACATCTCAGATTAGTATCTCATTCACTTGAACTTGTGTATTCCAGCTGCTCCCCTTAGTCTTGGGTAGCGTAACTTGAGGTTGACACTGGTCATGAGTTCGAATCCTACGTCAGCATAGGGATGAATTTTTTTTTTATTGGCTGTGAGTAGCAATGTGTAGGTGTGTCACATTAATAATACGGCAGCGGTTAATCCAATGTGAATTCCTTGGCAATTTGAGCCAAGTACTTATAAAAGAAAATTTTTCAGTTTATCCTGCTTCTAAATTATTTTTGTCGTGTTCACATAAGATCTCTGGTCAGAATGCTACTATTGTTGCAAATATAATTAGAGGATTAGAGGCTAGTATCTTTTCTGAGCTGTATTGACAATTGCTGTAACCCAGGACACAACATGAAGGTTACAAGAATCTACTATTACAATGGATTAGATATGTATTGTACATTACAGCGTGCGTGGTATATTTAATTAGCTATCAGCGGCGAGATTTAATCGTAACATCAAACGCAGTGACTTGGGGCAGCGGGATGATGAAGTGTATTATTTTGTGTTACAATATATTAGGAACAGTGGGTGGATGTAACTATGTTTCACTGTTTTAGAGCTCGAGCAGTGTACGACTGTACGTTATAGTCTAGCTGATATTCTCAAAATAAAGAATAAGCTTTATAACCAATGTAGTTACTAGTTTAAAACTATAGAAAATTTCCAAAAGACTAGTAGTGAAGTAGATTTTATTATGTAAACACGATTAATTTTTAAACCATAACCTCACTTACCCCTTAATTATCACTAAACAAAGAATAACTTTAGACTCATATTTTGTATTGATAATTTTGATTTTCAGATTCGCTATAAACTTGGGGTGGCTTGAGACATGTTGTTTGCACAAAAACATTACATTAGACTAAACTAAAGAGTGCTATTTACATAAAGCTGTATTAAAATTAATTAGTTGTATATCATAGTGTTTATAACTTACATTAGAGTCATTATCATTATTAGGTTTTTCTTTTTAGGTTAGTTTAATAAGTTTGGTTATGTCGCATTCGGCTCATATGTGATAGTACTATCTATAATTACTTTTCGATATAGTTGGTTTAATATTAAATTTTCAAGAAAATACTATTGTAAGTACCTCTAAGAAAATAACTTTTTTTGTTTCAAGAGGCCTGTAGAGTTTATTAAGAGAGTCGATGGTAAATCTTATCTATAATATACAAGGAAGAATCTTGAAAAAGCTGTGGCTGATGTTAAGGCAAACATTTTGTCTGTAAGAAAACCCATTAATAAGTATTCAGAGACTGGTATCACCATCAGCAGATTTTCTACCCAAGGAAGCTGATAATCAAAATTCTCTCTCTAATGAGGAAGATATTATATTGAAAAACTTAGTAACTCCAAGTGAGTCACATTTTCCCTTGACTTGACCTATGTTAGAATAATTGCAAAACAATACGGTATCTAGGTAGCAAAGAAAGAAGTTGAAAAACATTAGTAACAATGATCATTCGTTTTTAAAGAAGACAGAAGCCAATTTTATGTGTGCTGTGCTGTATGAAAATAAAAAGATCGCATTCTGTAACCGACCAAGGAATGATGTGTGACTATTTTTCTGAGCTGCAACAAAAATTTAGATGGCCCTCCACCTGAAGCAGTTATCAGTTACAAGAAAATCAGTTATCTGATCTTCCAGGTATTACAAAGGTCATTGATTGAAGAGGTCCCAAAGTGCAGAGTGAAGTGAGTTCATTTTAAAAAATATATTTTTTTAGTTTTAGGTGTGGAAAATATTTAAAATTTACAGCGCTTAATAAATACAATAACAATATTTCTTTTGTTTCTTTTTGAACTTTTCAACATTTATTTATATTCGTGTATAGTATACTTTTCATTATCTCACTTTAAAGAGCAGTAAAATTTGTTCCATACACTGAAAACTTAAAAAAATACATTTGCACTGTACCAAGTTATCCATTTGATACCATGAATAAAAATAAAAACTAAGTGGTAAAATTTAAAATAATATCAGATACAAGAATGGAACCTACTGACACAGACTATTTGGTACTCTATCACTTTAACAGGCTAGTGTACGAAAAACAAGTTTATACAAGATCGACAGAAACTGTAATAAATCAATAAAATACTGCAAAACTTTTATCAAGCCTAACATGGTCCAGAAAACCCCTTGCTTCCACCAGTAGCTACCCAGAAAGCCACTGGGGGTAATAATCAGAAGCATAAGAAAATGCAGATGCAAACAGGAAATAAATAAGAAACATACAAGCACAAAAAATTACAGTCAAAGTAATAAAATGCATTGCATGGTCACTAATGAAATTACTAAAGTCCATAGTCAGGTTCTTAGATGTTTGTATTTGCTTGCTAGGCCAGCTTATGACATGATATATTCACCATTATACTGATCATGTGTAATTCCAACAATAAATTTGGATGCTATGAGAGCTCTGTAACTCTATTCTTTGTTGTTAACTTGTATGACCAACTATCAAAGAAACTTTTTCTTGCTGAAAAGGGATTAATATGCATTATAAATTGAGTCATTTAGATATTTGTACAGAAAATCCTTAGAAAACTGTAGATACTAATTCTAATAATAACACCCCAGTACATAGTAAAATACTAATAACAATATTTATTCATCCTTTGCTAACGTTTAATAATACTGTGGACATGTGACTTTCTAAAGATTTATATAATAGGTCTATGCCACAAATATTGTAGGTAACATCACTCGGAAAGAAATTTACGTCTGAATTACCATATGTATCTTAAATTGTAATTGTCCCATGTCCCAGTTTACACACTCAACTTCATTCACTCAGTCAAATTTTTCTTCACCATCCTCACTGTGATATCTTGTTAGGAACTTGTGTGCACTGAAATTATTTATACAGAGAGTCAAAAGGGAAGGAATTCCTTACATGAGATAGTGAAAATAATACACGAACTCTTCAACAAAATTGTGGACTTTAGTAAATGCGAATAGCTTACATATTGCTCAACACATAAGATTCTCTTAAATAGATTATTATATTTTGCAATCTGTCTGCTTTTCCTGATTTCTTTTTTTTTTTTTTTTTTTTTCAGGCGATGCACTGAAGATTAATTTCGCTTAAAATTTCGCTCTTTTCCTATATAGGATCATGTTATCTACTTCTTGATGGGAAATACTGCAGTTTGGCTATTTAATGCTGAAAATTCCCTGTACAATTTTTAGGATACAGACACACACAAACACACATACACACACACACACACACACACACACACACACACACACACACACACACACAAACATATATATTAAATTATTTCAAAATTTGAGAGCATTAATCTCTATTTATAAGCTGTTTCATGATCAGTATTGCTCATTTAGTTTGTCTCTAAACTAGCTTCACTGTCCACTTTAATAAAACCTTCTATATCATTTTAAAATATGCTTGCACTATACAATCCTTTGCAAAAAATGGAAAATACACTCCTGGAAATTGAAATAAGAACACCGTGAATTCATTGTCCCAGGAAGGGGAAACTTTATTGACACATTCCTGGGGTCAGATACATCACATGATCACACTGACAGAACCACAGGCACATAGACACAGGCAACAGAGCATGCACAATGTTGGCACTAGTACAGTGTATATCCACCTTTCGCAGCAATGCAGGCTGCTATTCTCCCATGGAGACGATTGTAGAGATGCTGGATGTAGTCCTGTGGAATGGCTTGCCATGCCATTTCCACCTGGCGCCTCAGTTGGACCAGCGTTCGTGCTGGACGTGCAGACCGCGTGAGACGACGCTTCATCCAGTCCCAAACATGCTCAATGGGGGACAGATCCGGAGATCTTGCTGGCCAGGGTAGTTGACTTACACCTTCTAGAGGACGTTGGGTGGCATGGGATACATGCGGACGTGCATTGTCCTGTTGGAACAGCAAGTTCCCTTGCCGGTCTAGGAATGGTAGAACGATGGGTTCGATGACGGTTTGGATGTACCGTGCACTATTCAGTGTCCCTTCGACGATCACCAGTGGTGTACGGCCAGTGTAGGAGATCGCTCCCCACACCATGATGCCGGGTGTTGGCCCTGTGTGCCTCAGTCGTATGCAGTCCTGATTGTGGCGCTCACCTGCACGGCGCCAAACACGCATACGACCATCATTGGCACCAAGGCAGAAGCGACTCTCATCGCTGAAGACGACACGTCTCCATTCGTCCCTCCATTCACGCCTGTTGCGACACCACTGGAGGCGGGCTGCATGATGTTGGGGCGTGAGCGGAAGACGGCCTAACGGTGTGCGGGACCGTAGCCCAGCTTCATGGAGACGGTTGCGAATGGTCCTCGTCGATACCCCAGGAGCAACAGTGTCCCTAATTTGCTGGGAAGTGGCGGTGCGGTCCCCTACGGCACTGCGTAGGATCCTACGGTCTTGGCGTGCATCCGTGCGTCGCTGCGGTCCGGTCCCAGGTCGACGGGCACGTGCACCTTCCGCCAACCACTGGCGACAACATCGATGTACTGTGGAGACCTCACGCCCCACGTGTTGAGCAATTCGGCGGTACGTCCCCCCGGCCTCCCGCATGCCCACTATACGCCCTCACTCAAAGTCCGTCAACTGCACATACGGTTCACGTCCACGCTGTCGCGGCATGCTACCAGTGTTAAAGACTGCGATGGAGCTCCGTATGCCACGGCAAACTGGCTGACACTGACGGCGGCGGTGCACAAATGCTGCGCAGCTAGCGCCATTCGACGGCCAACACCGCGGTTCCTGGTGTGTCCGCTGTGCCGTGTGTGTGATCATTGCTTGTACAGCCCTCTCGCAGTGTCCGGAGCAAGTATGGTGGGTCTGACACACCGGTGTCAATGTGTTCTTTTTTCCATTTCTAGGAGTGTAGTTTGTGGAACAAAAAATACAATGGAAATGAAAATTATAAATATGTGCTCTAAATTTCAGCAAGTTAAATATGGTGTCAGTGGTGGGCCCATTGCTTTCCATTTTTTACATATATAAAATGAGTACACCAAAAGGAGCAAATGTTATCATCTATGATGATGATATATTTCTTATAACTACTGGTAGCATTGAGAATGACCTGGAGAAAAGACTGCTCCTGAATATAGAAAATGGAACCTCGTACTGAAATGACACAGGATTTGGAGTGGACACCACTAAAAGAAAGGCGTTTTTCGTTGCTGTGGAATCTTCTCACGAAATTTCAATCACCAACTTTCTCCTCCATATGCGAAAATGTTTTGTTGACATCGACCTACATAGGGAGAAACGATCACCATGGTAAAACAAGTGAAATCAGAGCCTGTATGGAAAGATATAGGTGTTCATTCTTTCTGCAAGCTATACGAGATTTGAAAAGTAGAGAATTGTAAACATGGTTCGATGATGCCCCTACCTGACGCTTAAATGTGATTTGCTGAGTATGCATGTAGATGTATTGACATTGGGTATTTTGACATTGGCCTCTCAATATATATTTTGTTTACTGTCATTTCTTATTAACAACAACAGCTTATTCCCAAGAATAAGCAGCTTTCACTCAGTTTATACTCAGCAGAAATGAAACCTGCATTTGGATCGGACTTCCTTAACTCTTGCCCAAAAAGGTGTGCAGTAGACTGGTGCATCCATTTTAATAAGCTACCACCCGAACTCAAAAATCTTAGCAGTAATCCATGCGCTTTCAAATCGAAACTGAAGAGTTTCCTCATGGGTCAGTCCTTCTATTCTGTCGAGGAGTTCCTTGAAAAATAAAGCTGATTATTTTTGTATTATTGATTGCGTTTACTTAAACTTATGGACTGACTTTTTTCAGGTTCATAAACATTTATTTTTATCTGTTATTACTTTTATGGCGTAATGTCATGTACTGACACGTCCCATGATCTTGGAGATTTGCTCCTCAATTTGACCCTACAGAACTTATAGAAAAGTAGTAGTTAAGTACCAAAAATATGTTCATAAATGGAATGAAAACAGTGTTCATGTAGGTTCATGCCAACATAAACATTCTCACTGAAATCACCAGCCTTAAAGTTGGGAACACAGACTACATGGGTCAAACAGTTATATGTTCCTAGGTGTAGTATTAAGTAAGTGCTAGTCTTGGAAAACTCACATACACTTAAGAGCCAAAGAAATTGGTACACTTGCCTAATATTGTGTAGAGCCCACACGAGCACACAGAAGTGCCGCAGCACAACATGACATGGTTCGAATTATGTCTGGAGGGAACTGACACCATGAATCTTACGGGGCTGTCCACAAAACCCGTAAGAGTATGTTTGGGGTGGAGAGTGTCGAATTGTCCTGCTGGAACTGCTCAAATCCATCAGAATGCATAATGAACATGAATGGATGCAGGTGATCAGATAGGATGCTTACGTACGTGACACCTGTCAGAGTCGTATTTAGGCATATCAGGGGTTTCATATCACTCCAACTGCACACACCGCACACCATTGTAGAGCCTCCACCAGCTTCAACAATCTCCTGCTGACATGCAGGGTCCAGGGATTCAAGAGGTTGTCTCCATACCTGTACACGTCCATCTGCTCGATACAATTTTACATGAGACTCGTCTGACCAGGCAACATGGTCCCAGCCATCAACAATCCAATGTTGGTATTGATGGGCTCAGGCGAGACATAAAGCTTTATGTTGTGCAGTCATCAAGGGTACACAAGTGGGCCTTCAGCTCCGAAGGCCCTTATCGATGATGTTTCATTGAATGGTTCGCATGCTGACACTTGTTTGATGGTCCAGCATTGAAATCTGCAGCAATTTGTGGAAGGGTTGCACGTCTGTCATGTTGAGCGATTCTCTTCAGTCAGCGTTGGTCCCATTCTTGCAGGATCTTTTTCCAGCCACAGTAATGTCAGAGATTTGATGTTTTTCCGGATTTGTGATATTCATGGTACAGTCGTGAAATGGTCATATGGGAAAATCCCCACTCCATCACTACCTCAGAGATGCTGTGTCCCAACCCTCGTGTGCCTACACTGTGTTAAAACTCATTTAACTCTTAATAACCTCCCACTGTAGCAGAAGTAACCGATCTAACAAGTGCGCCAGACACTTCTCTTATATAGATGTTGCCGACCGCAGTGTCATATTCTGCCTGTTTACATACTTCTGTACTTGAATCTGTGTGCATATACCAGTTTCTTTGGCCCTTCAGCGTAGATAATGTATGTCCAAAACTTAGATCAAACATATTCCCAACGAGAAAGAAGACTTGCAGAGTAAATGGTTTCATATCTGTATACTTATCATATTGTGTATTGATTTCAGGCAGTGCTGCCAACAGTTATATAAAAAGAGTGATTGCGCTCTAAAAGAAATATGTAAGATGTACTGCAAAGTTAGCGCCATGAGAATCTTAGAGAGAAGAATTTAGAAATCTCAAATTTTAGCAGTTGCAGAACTACATATATATGAAGTGATTATGTACTTGAAGGAACATTGCATTGTGTTCATGAATATAGATCTGCACACATATAATTCTAGGAAGAGGAATGATTATCATATGACAAAAAAAGACTGAGATTAACAGATACCCGGTGGAAACAAGATGTATCTTTTACAATAGGCTCACACATGATACAAAAAGTATAAAAGTTTTATCACGACTGAAACATAAACCCAAATGTTACATGACCATGGCATGTACCTACAAATTCATCAGAATATCTACAGAAACATTAGATCGACTAAATGCAGACCATTTGTGCCTAAGAGTAAATGTGACTAAAACAAATAAATGAACAAATCTTGCTAGAATCATGTTTTAGCATTATTTTCATCTTGTCTTATATATTCCAGTGATGAATACTTTAGATATGTCATTTACCTCCACTGTAAATAGTACATATGTGAGCAGGTTTCTTCTGTCACTTTGATCTTGCCTTACACACCTCGTTGACTAATAGTGAATTATATATACAATATCATGAATTTCATCCTGTTTTTTTTACTATAATGGGGTAATAGTGAAGAACACACTTCTGGAGGCAATTCTGACCGTGTCTCTGGGATGGCTTTAGTGTGTGCAAGGATTCTCTCCTGAGAAACGATGTTGTGCAGCTGAATAAGAACCAATGACGATTGCAATGACTTCTTTATTGACGCTTATTTACATTCATTAGTTCACAGTGTGGTAAATGTGGTGGCGTTTCCTCAGGGCGACTGGCTTTGACTGCTGACTATGCATTCTACTGCTGCTGCTGTTGCTGCTGTTTCCAGTGCCTCTCAGCCATAGTAAACAGGCATGGTGGCAGCAGCCGCATGATCGTCAGGGTGCATCATGCTCCAGGGTCTGTAACATAGTGATCTTCTGTTGCTACCCCAGTGAAGGCAACGATGGCAGGATTCTCACGCTGTGATCTCATGATGGTGGCCAAGTGCAAGGTTGCCGCTGGCATCCAGATGCTTAGATGGCAGGCAGCAGCTCTTGTGCCAGTACTGGAAGAAGGGTCTGCGTCATTGGCAAGGCGAGGAGAAGCACATAACTGCCCAGTTGTTCGATGAGAACGAGCTGGTTCAGTTGGATGTGAATATTCGTTCTCTATGCTGATTTCACAGCAACATTGGCGTTAGTGGGTCACGTCAAATATTCTGGCCCAGTGGCGACGACTCAGTTGTTGTATTTGGGTTGAAATATTTCCCTGAACGCTCGGCCCTTCGTCGTCACACGTTGTCTGTCGACACAAAGGCAGCTGCAAAGCCTCGACCATGCTGTCTACTGGCCAGCACCCCACTCTGGCTTGGCTTGATTCCAGCTTGGCGCTGCACTGCTGTTTCTCTCATTTATAGCTTTACATCTTTACAATTCTTCCCTTTTACGAAGAAAATTCGCCGTCAAATTTTGCTGAAATATAGATCCTAGTTTGTTTACTCTTACTTATACTCCTCCTTTCTACCTCCATTTCTCTGCAAATTTTGTGCTATCTGCCTGACACCAGTAGCTTTAAAAAGAAATCTTTGTTCATTGTTTGCTTTGACACCCATCAAATTGCTTCCGTTTGGTATAACTGTAACTATTTTGAACCCATAGATTTGGAGGTTGGCACGGATGGGGTTTGGCCTGCTTTCCACTTGAACTTATAGTAAATGATTCCTATTAAAGCGAAAATTATACAGGCACCTGAGGTAGAGAGTCCTATAACTATTACACATGTGGTGCTCATTGGTGTACTTTTTTACATGCTCTCAATGGTGTCCCATAGACAAGGGGGCTATGTTGTGTGGCTTACATTCAGTCAAGGGAGGTAATAGGGGTCGGGTTATTTATGAAGATTAGGTTTCCTGTGTGTTAAATCTCAAGGAGTACAGTCGGATATATATCAATGTGTAGATTACATTCAGGGTGTATTATGGCGGCAGGTAATCAGGTCAGTCCGGATATGTCACATTGGGTACCATTGATTAATAACCACTGGCCAAGAATCTTATTCACCGTGTGCATATTATCTACGTTCATGTATACATACACACTCCACAAGCCACCATAGGACATAGTGGAGGGTACCACTGCTAGTCATTCCCCTTCCTGTTACACTCAGAAATAGAGAAAAAGGAAAATGTTTGTGCATAACCCCTAATTTCTTTCATCTTATCCTTGTTGTCGTTAAGCAAAATGTACGTTGGCGGCAGTAGACTTGATTAGCAGCTGGCCTCAGATCCTGGTTCTCTAAATTTCCGCAAATGTGCCTCATGGAAAGGCCTTGTCTTCTGTTCAGGGATGCCCATTTGAGTTCAGACAGCATTTTCATAATAATTACGTGCTGATCAAAACTACTAATAACAAATGTAGCAGCACACCTCTGAATTCCTTCGATGTCTTCCTTTAACCTGACCTGGTAGTGATCCCCAACACTCTAGCAGGACTCAAAGCGTAGGTCGCACTGGCTGCTATATACCATCTCCTTTATAGAAGAGCTACACTTTTCCAACATTCAAGTGAAGCATTCTGTTTCCAACTACCAATCTGACGTGCTCATTCCATTTCATATCGCTTTGCAACGTTACACCAAGCAATTTAATCGATGTGACTACGTCAAGCAGCACCCTACCAATGCTGTAATCAGACGTTATGGGATTGTTTTTTCTACTCATCTGCATTAAATTATAATTCTCTACATTTAGAGCAAGCTTCTATTCAGCCTAAGTCATCTTGTATCCCCCCACAATCACTCAATAACGACACCGTCCTGTACACCATAGCGTCATTGGCAAAAAGTTGCATGGTTGGCTGCAGGGCATGATGGGAATTAGTATGCGCAAGCTCCTTGTTGTTGTCGACCACTTTTCGTTTGGATGGGTTTGTGTATAAGCTAAATTGGCGCAATTTGGCGACTGATAATCAGCATTTCGCGATCAAGAAGTCTCTTCACACTCAACGATTGACTGTATGATGAGCAATGTCCAGTCACAGAGCAATTGGTGCAATATTCCTACAAGGCATGGTGACTACCAAATGGTATGTGAAGGTTTTGGAAGATGATTTCACCCCCATTATCCAAAGTGACTCCGATTTCGACAAGATGTGGTTCATGCAAGATGGAGCTCGACCCCATCAAAGCAGGAGAGTATTTAATGTCCTGGAGGAGCACTTTGGGGACTGCATTCTGGCTCTGGGGTACCTGGAGGCCACTGGCATGGGCCTCTGTTGGCCACCATATTCACTGGACCTGAAAACATCCGACTTCTTTTTGTGGGGTTATATCAAAGACAAGGTGTACAGCAATAGCTCCAGAGCCATTGCTCAACCGAAAACAGCCATTCAGGAGGTCATCGACAGCATCGATGTTCCGACACTTCAGCGAGTCATGCAGAAATTCGCTATTTGTCTGCGCCACATCATTACCAATGATGGCAGGCATATTTAACATGTCATAACCTAAATTCTAATATCTAAGGTGACGTTTACTTGTTGAATAAAGTGTGTGCACGCCGTAGTTTGTAAATAATTTCGTTTTTTTCATATAACACAATAATTGTCACCAGTACGATCAGAGGCGGATTCACATATAGGTCTACTAAGCATGGGCGTAGGAGTGGTAGCTTTAGAGGGCGGCATATTTTACGCTGTTTTTTTTTAATATCTTACCTTTTAAAATAACTACGCTTACAAATGACAAAAATTATTAATATTGTGAAATAACTTGGTTGTGTGAACAAGCTGTAAGAACGACAATCGACAAAACAAATTCTGAAATATTATTAGTTTACTTGGAGGCTGAATGGAAATTCAAACACTCAGTTTCCGCCTGAATTGTTTTCATGAAATTGTTCAATAATATTCTAAGGTAAGCTATCAGGTTGACAATCGACAGTGCGAGTTTTGAAACTTCATTATTCCGAGAATGTTGTCGACTTAAATTCTCTTCATTGAGTACAGAGAAAGAGGCGACAATGAAATTAAATTATTCTGCGTTGTCGTTCTGTACTTAACAATTTTATTTCATAGCGCATTTCAGTGAAGCAATCCAAGCTAGTCACTTGATCTCTATTGTGTTTAAAGTAAAAAGCTATGTGGTCGCTTGTTGTGTGGTATGATACTGAACAGCATACTTTTTATTTACAAACTTATTTTCTTTAGTGTTGGTGTTAGTTGACTGTCATATTTAAGGTCAAAAGTTTTGTCATCATGTTCTGGGTGGTGCAATTTTGAACTGTTTGCTTTTATTTACAAACTTGTTTTCTTTTGTGTTGGT
Source organism: Schistocerca serialis cubense (assembly GCF_023864345.2). NCBI lineage: Eukaryota > Metazoa > Arthropoda > Insecta > Orthoptera > Acrididae > Schistocerca > Schistocerca serialis. The sequence continues at coordinate 350,344,669 of NC_064639.1, forward strand.
GTTAGTTGGCGATTTTGTAAGTGTCATTAACATGAATAAGAGTGACAAAAACAAACGTGCAAAATGAAGTGGGGCCACGTTTCGGAAAGTAGCACAGGAAAAGCGAGCTCGAGAAGGTAACGTTCTAAAAAAGGTTAACAGAGTAGACAAATGTTTTAACAAAAAATGTTGCCGGTTCCACTTCTTCAACAATCTGTGATGAAATAATGCTTTCTTAACGAATAAAATGCAGTATCATAAATGATATCAAACACGGCAAATATTTTTCTATGTTAGTAATTTCTACTGTGGACATTCCATTTATTGATCAATTATCTTTCGTATTAAGATGTGTGAATGTGAAAGGTGAGCACGTTGAACGTTTCCTTCTGTTTTTACCAGATCCAGGACACGAGTTTGAAAACCTAACTTAGGCCAACTGAAAGTCCTGTCTACAGCTTCCATCCATATTACTGACTGTAGAGGTCAGTCATACGACAAATCAAGCAATTTGTCAGGAGCTTACACTGGTTTGGAGGCACACATTAACCCTAGGACTCACTCTGGGGTCATAGGTGACCCCAATCATCTTTACTATGGATAAAATAATATTTCTTGTAAAAATCCAGAATTTTATGACTTTTACCACACAGTATTGTAGTTCTCTCACAAAAATTTTTAGAGCGCTTGACGCAACATTTAAATCAATAATTAACAAAAGCTACTGTTGGGGTCAATTATGACCCCAGATAGATTATATGTAACATTCATAAAATGTATAGATTATCAACTATCAATCTCTTTCTTAGGTATTTTGAGTTGGTAACACTGAATTCAGGTGTTATTCAGGTGTTACTCAGAACTAACCTCAAACTGGAAGTTCGTTTGTACGTTTGTTGTACGTTTGTTGTTGCAGTGTAATTTCAGCATGGATGGAATACGTTTTGCTCCTGGCTATAGTGTAGAACAAGCTATGGAAGACTTATTTCGTAGCAGTAGTGATTCAGAAGGTAGTGACGCCGGAGATGATGGAACAGAGACACAGGTAGACCGAAGTGATGAAATTTGTTTACATGAATTAGAAGAAAATGATATTCTTGCTGAAAATGATGACAGTGGAGAAGATGAAAGTGCAGTACTGGTAAGCAGGGGCCAGGATATTGCATGGAGTACAGAACCATCAATTCGTAGATTTCTAATCCGCAACATTCAACGATTTTCAGCAGGTATTCCTAGTACAGTTAGTGTTAGCTCAGCTGTTGACTGTTTCAGGCAGTTTATTACTAATGAATTGCTGGATATAATAGTTCAGTTCACAAATCAACGAAGAAATGAATTGAAAGTGTCTGGAAAATTAGTTGACTGGCGTGATACAGACAGATGCGAGCTTCTTTCATTTTTAGGCTTGCTTATTCTGTATGGCGTACAGAAGAGCCGGGGGAAACCTATTGACGAATTTTGGGACTCTGAATATGGCACTCCTCTATTCCGTGCTACTATGTCGAGGAGGCGATATCAGGACATTCTGCGTTCACTTCGTTTTGACGACCGCATCACAAGACTTGAAAGGAAAGAGAAGACTGGAAATAAGACTGAAGCTGTACAGGAAATATTTGACTTGTTTGCCATGAAATGTCAAACATCATTTATACCTTCCAGCAACATAGCTGTTGATGAACATCTTTGCGTATACAGAGGTTGGTGCAGCTTCAAGGTCTACATTCCTTCAAAGCCAGGAAAGTATGGCATCAAGATATGGGTGCGCAGTAGACTGTGAACATGGTTATCTGACAAATCTTCAAATGTACACTGGAAGGAGTGGTGATGTGAGAGAAGTGAATCAAGGCAGGAGAGTGGTCTTAGATTTAGTGCATCATCTGACTGGCAGTGGTAGGAATATTACCACTGACAATTTTTTCATTAGCTATGACCTTAGCCAAGAATTGTTGAAAATGAAGTTGACACTTCTAGGTACTCTACGTTCTACAAGAAAAGAAGTCCCAAAAGTGTTTTTGCCTTCGAAAACTAGGGAAGAATGCACTACCAGATTTGCATACAGTGGTAAAACCCTATTAGTTTCGTATGTTCCAAAAAGAAATAAGGCTGTGCTACTCCTGTCAACACAACATCAATCATTTGAAGCGCCCAAACAAAACAACTTGAAACGAAAACCAGAAGTAGTGTTGTATTACAACTCAACAAAATCAGGTGTTGATACGCTAGATCAAATGAGCTCTTACTATTCTGTGAAAAGGATAGAAAACGTTGGCCATTAGCAGTATTTTATGATCTTGTCGGTCTAGCTGCACTCAATGCCTACAGACTCTTCTGTGTTGCTGCTGAAAAAACAAAGAGATGTCTTTTTCTAATGAAGTTGGCCAAAGAAATGGCAAAGCCCCAAGTGGAACGTCGTTTGAGTTTACCACAAGCAAGGAACAAGGATACCATTAGCAGTATCAAACGGTGTGGATTTGATGATCTGTTAGACAATTGACATCCAGACGTAATACTCGACAATCAGAAGAGAAAGCGAGGCAGATGCTCCATTTGCCCCCAATCAAAGGACACAAAATACAGCTCAACATGCAAAAAGTGTAACAAATTTGTTTGCAAGGAACATTCTGAAATAGTTACTACTTCCAAAATATGTGCAGATGACTATGGTATGGATTCCGGTTAGAATTATGTTTCCTTTTGAGTTGTTCATCACATTTTCTGTACATTTGAAGGCATTTGTGAAACATTTATGAGTGAAACAAAGTATGACTTAGAGTAATATTGTAACTTCTGATATGTAATTACTCTGCCATATGTAATTTAATTCTACTATGTACATACCTGTTAAAAAAGCTGTGAAATGTGTCTAAATAATAAATAAAATGTAAACAAACAGTATTAAACGACAGTACGTTGTTCTCTGAATGATTAGCACACACAGTCAATTATATATTGATTGGGGTCATGTATGACCCCAGATGGAGTGCTAGGGAAATTTTAGCAGAGTGAGTCGTAGGGTTAAAGAACGAACTCCGGAAGTGCATTATGTGCTGACTAAATTCTTTGAATTTAGTTGGCACTAGTGCTGCAAGCTGTTGTCAGCAAACATGTTCATTTTTCAATTTAGTGCAAAACATTTTTAATTTTTTTCTGGGTTTACGAAAGCCTGGAGTCAACTTCTTTCTTTCATGAAACGATGAAGCAAAACAATTAAAAGTTTATCAAAGACACATTGGTCAACAAGAGAGGAAGCATGGGTAAATCTAAATGAAAATTGGGAGAGTGTTATCAGTGCCTCTCTCATTTTGCCAGTAACACCTGTGAGAAACCACTTGTGGGAAATGAGGCTTCCACTTTAGTGAATCAACTCAGTACACTAGAAACAGTATTCATGATGACAATTTGGAAGGACATATTCCAGAGATTTAATGGTGTAAATATAAAATCGAGGAAACGTTAACTTCATGTTGATGAGGAAGTGCGCACTGAGGCAGTTCTTCTGAATGTCAGGGAGAAATTTAGAGTCGAAACATTTTTACCAATACTCGACAACTTGTACTAACTGGTGAGGATGAAGGAAATCTATAAAACGCTGTTGGACTCCTTCATAGTTTACAGTGAACTCAAGAATAGTTCACCAGACGTTATTTCTGAAAGCACAGTTAAACTCCAAGCGTCATATGAGACTGATTTAGAACCTTCCTTCCAAAGTGAATATATAAATTCCGCAGCACTTTCGAAATTTTGTGAGATTAGTAATGTACCGGTCGAAATCAGTAAATTTCTGCGGAAGGAGCTGTTACAGTCCATGTTTCCGAATGCTAACGTGGTCTTAGAATTTTGTACGTATGGTACTTGCAAATTGTTCAGCAGAACGCTTGTTTTCGGCTCTTAATAGAGTGAAATCATACCTGCGTTCTACTTTTTCTGAGGAAAGACTGAACACCTTGTCCATTCTTCATATCGAAGCTGACCTCCTAACTGATGACCATCTCGGCCGGCCGGAGTGGCCGTGCGGTTCTAGGCGCTTCAGTCTGGAACCGTGTGACTGCTATGGTCGCAGGTTCGAATCCTGCCTCGGGCATGGGTGTGTGTGATGTCCTTAGGTTAGTTAGGTTTAAGTAGTTCTAAGTTCTAGGGGACTGATGACCACAGATGTTAAGTCCCATAGTGCTCAGAGCCATTTGAACCATTTTTTGATGACCATCTCAAATATAGACACAAACTTTGCTGACTGGTGAGTTTAGTTTATTTCTTCGTATTGGTTTTAATAATTTCAGGCTATAACGTGACTTTTTTATTAGCAACTTAGAGCACATTCATTGTGATTTAAAAACTATATAGTTATTATTTAAAACATGTTATTGGAGGGGTGCATATATTTCGGTGTGCCTCAGTGCTTTCCGATTTTGAATATTAAACATGGAGGGTGTTTTCCATCCTTAATCCACTTACTTGGAACACATGCCTCCAGAGCGCGATTTACAATTAGTTTAAGCCTCCAGAGCGCGATTTACAATCAATTTAAGATTTTCCCATTATTTCTCTATGTGCATAGTATTGGAACTAAATTCTGTCCATTTATTGTGTAAGTGGGATGCTAACACCTGTTTATCTGCTTTTTCGTGCTAAAATACTCTCCTAGCCTTCTTGATGGATTTATTAACTTTAGTAACCATCGTCGCTATGGTGTCATCATCGATAAGGCCAGGCCTGTTTGCTGCTGCAAGGTATAAAATATTTCTATTGTGTGGATTGTATAACTAGTTGTTAAAGGCAGTTTTCGAAAAAGTGTTCAATTGTACTTCACGAGAGTGTCCATACCACCTGCAGTAATTCCATAGACATCCCATTCTGTACTGGGATTACTGAAGTCACCTCCATGTAATAATGCATGATTTGGATATTTCCGCACTGCTGAGCATAAACTTTCCTTGAATGATTGTACAACTATTACCATGGAATCGCGAGGTTGGTGAAAACATCCAACAATTAACTTGAGCTCACCCAGGCCTACTAGTCCTCTCCAGATAATTATACAGTCAGATTCAACTTCGACCATTATAGACACAGTAGTTTTGTCGAGAGCAGCAAACGCTCCCTCTCCTATGGTGTCCAGTCTGTCTTTTCGATATATGTCCCATGCCTCGCTAAATATTTCGAAGCTTTCTACTTCTGGTTGCAGCCAGTTCTCGGTTCCAAGAATAATTTGAGTGCAAGCACTTTCCTGAAGGTCAGTAAGTTCAGGAACTTTATTATGAATACTTCGACAATTTACTGTTCAAATTTTGACAGTCAGCATGTCTCTGCTCAAACGTGATCTGATTTCGTTTTATGTTTATCATCTGGCGCTTGTTCGTCAGAGGCTCTCAAACTACTACCCAGGCTAAAAAAATACCAAGTGTACCCCACGAGTACTGTGTTACAGTTTGTAAATTTTTAGATGGCAGGCCTCTCCCTAGTCCTGAATCGGTAGAAGTCGGTAAACGTCGGGAGGCTTCGGTAGGCACGCAGTCTCGACTGCTGCCAACGTTACGCAGCTGACTGTGTTGTACAAGGTAGCCATTGTCGTCTGCTTCGTTAATGTTTTGCGCTGTACTGTTCTGCATGTTTTTATTGCACAGTTGTGCTAAACATTATCAAAATGAGTGAAGAGGCAGTTGCTAGCCCATGTCGGGAGTCGCCGACAACCCCTACCGGTAGGCCTACGGTTAGAAGAAAACCAGTATTACGTAGCGATGCACGCAAAATTATATTGCGTGTGATTGAATGCTGCGAAAGGGAGAGGGAGCAGAAAAAATTGCTTCACCCCATTTACAAATCTTCAGTGAGAGCTGCTACATACACAGGACAAAGCATGCGTAGCATTGGAAGATTCAGTTTTCCAAGAATCATCCTGGTGTATCATCACAAACGCCTAGCAAGAAAAGGTGAGTTTCCATTTCAGATATTTTGTTCGCGATCACTTTGAAGGAGCCCCCTGTTTCGTCCGAATTACCTTATATTTCATTTTTCCTTGCTACCGTATTGCTTTGTATGGAAACACCACTGGTTACTGTATTATTTCGAAACACATTCATATTACAGCACATTTCCAAATTCAAAAAAATTCATGCAGTGCAGAAGGCATTTTTTTATAAATCTTTCTCTCTCTTTTAACTTAGGAAAAGAAGTGGAGAAATCGACATGGCCAGTGCTTGGTTTCGAAGAACTGCAACCCACGGTGGGGTCTCTGTGTATGCCAACAGAGATCATAGCATCAAGGATATTGATTTAAGCAGTTTTTGTGTGGATTTTGATCTTGAATTAGCTGCACTGTTATTAACAAATATTGATTTTGTTGATGTTTCTGTGTACCATTCGCCAGATGGTGACTTTGAGAATTTTATTGGACATATGGAGAACTGTTTGTGTTACCTAACACGCCTAAAGTCAAAAATCGCACTGTGTGGAGATTTTAACATACACATAGGTGATGGAGATGCCAGAGAGAGGGTCTTTATGAGATTAATTACCAGTTATGGGTTGTTTATTGCAAATAAGCTCCCAACAAGGGGTGGTGCATGTCTGGACACCATAATCACCAACCTCAACATCTGGTATTATAAACTCAGTGTAGTTGAACCTATGATAGCAGATCACTGTGCACTAGTAATGGAAACCAGTACGAAGAGCAAACCGCAGATAAGCACATGGCATTCAAACTACACATTCAAAAGAAGATTTGTTAAAGAAGAGAGACTAAATGATCTCAAAGCAGCTCTGTCTTGTGTAAACTGGCAGCAGAAAATTGCAGAGTTAATAGGCAGTTATTCTTTCTTATGTCTGTTCCAAACCTTAAAAACAGTATTTGATGACATGTTTCCAGTAAGACCAGTGAAGAATCCTGTGGACAAATCACTAGGCAGGCAGAAAGTTATCAATGTGAAACAATGGTACACCCCCAAGCTCAATAAATTGAAGTGTATTGTAACAATGTGCAAGGACTGACTGAAATCAGCTTTAGACATTCCAGCTAAAGAATTACATCATCACAACTACCTAAAAGCCAAAAAAGCTTATAGGAAGGCAGTAGAGGAAGCAAAAAAGAAATATAATGATACATACATTAAAGAGGCCAAAAATCCTTGTAAAGCTGCCCGGAATCTTGTAAATGAGAACAGAAAGAAGACTACCTCCTGCTTAAATTCATGTAGCCCTGATGACTTCAATGAATATTTTGTCAGAATAGTGGAAAAGACAGTGAGTGAAATTCCACACTCTGACCTAGATCCGACTGCAAACATAAGAAATGCAGACAGTTGCAGTATTCAAAACTAGAAGGAAGTACACCCTGAAGACATGATAAAAATTGTGAGCTCCTACAAACACTCAGAAAGTGTAGACATCTATGGCATGTCCTGCACACTGCTAAAGAAAATTATTGCAGAATTAGCTCAGCCACTAGCCATAGCAATAAACAAATGTCTATCTTCTGGTGTCTTCCCAGACTTCCTTAAACTTGCGTGCACAGTACCAATATGTAAGAAGGGGGATCCATGTGAGGTGTCCAGCTTCAGACCAATCTCAGTGGTACCAGTACTAGCCAAAGTTACTAAGTCTGTGATGCACCGCCAGGTATTGAATTACATTGAGGAAAACAACTTATTCCAAAACATGCAGCACGGATTCCGCAAAGGGAGATCAACAGTGACAGCCACACTGGACTTATTAAAAACAATTCGACAGAGTTTTGAAGAGGGAGAGAGTGTGGCACTGACACTCTGTGACCTCAGCAAAGCCTTTGACTGCATCTCACACACAACACTAATAGCCAAGTTAAGATGCTATGGTGTAGGAGGTGTTGTTCTATCAACACTCCAATCTTATTTGGAAAACCGAAAGCAGGTAGTATCAGTGCACAGAGCAACTTCTCTTGAACACAAACTGGAACATGGAGTGCCCCAAGGATCAGTATTAGGACCTCTCCTATTCCTCATATATGTCAATGATATGAGCTGTAGTAGTCAAATGTTGCAGTTCGCAGATGACACTACCCTTATTGCCAAACGACATACAGCCGCAGAAGCTCTTGGTGCATCAAATTTATGTTTGAAGAAATAAAAGAATGGTTTGTAATAAACAAAATGAAGATCAATGAAGAAAAAAGCCAACATTTGATATGCAGTCTAACCAACATTGAAGACCAAGAAAACATGGAGACTGTCAGACTACTGGGCTTCAAGATTGACAGCAAAGTCTCCATGAATGATCACACTGCATATGTATGCACCAAACTTTCTCGTGTGACATACCTCCTGAGGAAGCTGAAGAGGGTAATAACGGACCAGTTTCTCACAATAGTCTACCATGCACTCTCCCACAGCCACATTAGCTATGGACTGTTGATGTGGGGACACTCCTCAGGCAGCAAAGATGTGCTGCTATTAAAAAAAAAAGCCATCAGGATCATATCCTCTAGCAAAAGACTGGACCACTGTAAGCCTAATTTTACCAGACTAGGCATAATGACTGTTTGTAGCCAGTATGTGTTTTTCTGCCTCATTTATATAAAAGAAAATCAAAGGAATTTTAGCATAAGACAAGAAATACATAATCATGACACTCGCTGTAAGAGGAACAGTGAAGTGCCAATGTGTCGCCTATCAAGTACACAAGACAGCTTTCCAACAGTCGCCCTAAAAATGTACAATCAACTGCCTCCAGAAGTGAAATCTTTGCCACATGAATTATTTCGGAAAAAAAATGCTCAGGACTTGAAACAACATCCACTATATTCCTTGGAAGAGTTTTTCAACAGCTATTCTAGTGAATGGACAAAATAATAAATATTGTTATGTTTTATATATAATTTTGCCTAAATTTAATCTTCTTTTTATGTTAACTGCACATTTAATTTTGTAATTTTGTGTTTTACTTAAAGTACATATTTTGCCAAAATGAAACTTTGTGTGTGTGATCTACATGGACTTGTAAACATTTTGCTTTATGGTATTTTCATTTGCTGCTATGAAGTTTTACTTTTCTGTTTAAGTATATTTCGTTCCCTCTATGTTCTATGTGTTTTTGTGCACTGCATAAATATTTTCTTTTATTTGTAATATAAATTTTGTATATGGTGTTGTATAAATGTTAGTTGATAAACATTGTATTTGTGACGCAGTCTGTCCAGCCATGGCTGGTAAATGACGAAGATATAGTAATAAAGTAAAGTAATAAAGAAGTAATGATCGATTATTTCAACCAGCACATCATTCGCGACACGACAGCAGAATTTTATTCAGTGCGGAAGATTGTGCCGAGCCTGCGAATACTGCTTCCAGTTCGGAGAGCAACTCACCAAAGTTTCATTGCAGTCGGATGAATGGTTTGTGAGCGCATAGTAGAAAAACATACATACATTCATAGATTTTAATGTACATGACGCTTTCAGTTTCGTTTACGAACAACATTTAAAGCGAGTTTTACTTCCAAGCTTTTCGTCTGCTTTCTTGTAAGCATGACGCGCAATTTTGTAGTGCCAGCACTGCAACTGGTAGGCGTGCCTTGTCACCCCCCCCCCCCCCCCAACGGCTGCACTCCCGTCGCCAGCCAATGCTTGCTTCCTCCTCTCCCCGCACTCCCCTCGCAACTCTGCCATCTTACAGTTAACACACTGTACCTGAGTAGCAGCGTCCTTTATGTGGCGCGCCCCAGACCTATAAAGAGGAGTCCCACAATGCTTCACCCCATAAAGTAGGCCTAGAAATCCGTGGCCAAGAACATCACAGAATCATTGGTGGTTGAGACCCTGTAATCAGCTCCAAACCAAACAACCCTTATCAGTGATATCAATAATGCTGCAAATAATGAACTCTATTTGCATCCCATGTGTGAGACCAGCAGTCTTCATCATTTCCGCCAGATGCCATATGAACTGATGATGGCCTCAGAGCCCAAGCAACAGACGTCAGTGGTGCTAACGTGAGCCAGAAATTGCAGGCCTAACATCTGAAATCCCAGTAACTGTGTATCTACTCAGACTCTGCTGAAGGAGGTGAATGGGCGAGGCCAGACAGTTAGCCTCCACATTGTCTTTCTGCCTCAAGCGACGTGAATGTATTACAACTCGTGAACAGACTGCTGTGGGTGGCGATGCCCTGCAACGAGTACGCTGCAAGGTGCCTCGGCAGTAGAGCCTATGAGTGAAACAAGTAAAACCCAAGGTATCCCATGCGATGCGCTAAATTCTCTGCCACCGTGGCACCATGAGGCTGACCATGGCTATAAACATCTTCAGCTGCTCACGAACTGCAGCCAGCTCCTCCTGAATTCGCGCACAACATCCACACACCCTATCCACCCTACCAACTTAAGAATTAAACTATGAAACAAAGATAAAAGGATAAATATGTGACCTGCTATCTCCTGGAGCGTCACCAACGGAGGATGGCAGCTGAGTGAGCTGCAGTTAACAGTTGCTGGCCATCCTAAACAAACAAATCTCTATTGCATTACAGACTGCGCGATTTTACATTTTACCATTACTAAAACACAATATCATACCACTCAAATACAAATACGTAATGAATTTGTGAATTAAACTATGCAAACATACAGAAACACACAAAGAATTTAAGAACTAAACAATGAAGACAACAGAAAAACTATATCTGTAATTGCTAGTCTCATGGTGCTTCACCGATGAAGGCTACTGGCCTTGCTTGAAACACATATAGTTAACAATTATTTGGTTTGCTACAGATTATAAACAGTGTAAACCCACTCTCTGAAAAAAAATTCTTTTGCCTTACATAACTTCTTTTGGACATTCTGTAGCAGAACTATGGGAGTGGAACAAGGAAACCTCACGTGAACTCGGAACGGTATGCAACTGTTTTGCAGGGCAACTCATGATTGGCCCAGCTTGACAGAGTTGTAGTTTCTACATGGACAGCAGGATATGAGATTACATATTCAGTGCCACCAGTAATATTTTGTGCACTTTTAAATCTGCAACTTTTCGCAGTGCTTTCTAAACCACTGTATATGCATGAAGAATGTAACACTCAAATCTACAGTCCTTACACATTACTGGTATCCGAATATGAATTTGTAAATGGGAACCCATTTTTGCGCTCGAAATGGTGGTCATAGTAGTAGTAGTAGCAGTAGCAGCAGCTTTGTTCATCTGTAGATCTCTTTTTACAAGGATATAGAACATGTCAAAGTATTGACAAGATTAGACCAATTTAAAATAAGCTAATTCGTATACACATACATTTATAGATTTCTAGTTAGAGACGATCATTAGATTTACTCCTGGTATACGGAATTTTTTTTTACAAATAACTCATTAAATAACGTAATACCACACTGTTCACTCATATTTCACTATCAGTCACTGCACACACTATACACACATGTCTGGGCCGTTTTCTGTACTACAACTTCCCATTTGCTATCCTGAGAAACTGAGTCAGCATCCCTCTATAATGAGTGAGATGTTGAGCTCAGGGAGAGGAAGAGGTGTTAGTATTGTGCAATGCATAGCTTGGGGGTAAGTTTTTCTAGAAAAGGAAAAAAGAAGGAAAAAACATAGTGTGAAGGTTTTATGTGAAATATGGATGTTTTATAATCATTATTATTATTTATTTGTATAATATTTTTTTACCAAACCCCTATCCTGTTTTATCTACGTAATCCTTCAGTGTATAAAATGTATTGTATAACAGGTACTTTTTTGTTGCCTTTTTAAATAAAAGTATTTATGCAATTCCTTTTATTTGTTTTAGTAATGTATTGTACAGTTTTATTCCTTGGTAGAAAATGCTGTTTTGAGGTTTATGTTTATTTTTTCTTGGAAAATGTAAGTTGAGTCTAGCTCTTGTTCTATGGTCATGGTCAGAACTGTTTTTGCAGTAATTACCAAAGCTATTGTTGATGTGTACAGCTGACTGGTAAATGTATTTCGACAGATCTTTACAATGAGCTCGACTATCATTTTTGGTTATGATTCTTATGGCTCTTTTCTGGAGTTTGAAAATTGTGTTCATATTTTGTGCATTTGTTCCCCCAAACAGAATGCCATAGCTAAGAACTGACTGTACATATGAATAGTATGTAACTAAGAGACACTGCATGTTACACATTGATGATAGGATTCTGAGGGCATAACATGCACTGACATTCTATTTGCAAGTACCTTTGTGTGTTCACATCACTTCAACTGAGAATGAATATTCATTCCTAGAGATTTTGCATTTGTTACACAGTCTACAGAGGTGCAAGCTACATTTAATTTAACATTGTCATTTCCCTCTTCAAATTGAAATTCATGGCATTAGCTTTCTTTATGTTCAATGTCACTTTATTGCTTATTGACCAGTTGTAAACTTTTCTCTTGATGCAATAATTTACCAACAGCCATATGTCTTGAAAAAATTTATTTTATGAACTCCTTATGTGCTACCAGTTTTGACATTACATTGATGCCATCTTCAGGTCCCACATGTCATAGTTGTAAAATCGCCATACTTCCTTGAGAGCTTCATTTGCTTTCTCTGCAAGCAGTTCCCCTGTTTTCTCAGTGACTATAATGTTACTGTCATCAGTGAAGAGAATTTTTTCACCATGAGTAACACTTCTGGGAAAGTCATTGGTGTATATCAGGAATAATATTGGTCCTAATATGCTACCTTGTGGAGCCCCTATATTAATGTATTTTGGTTGCGGTAGGTGGTTTACTAAATGTTTAGATCTATTTGAAGTACGTGTAATCTCTACTTTTTGTACCGTATCTACTAGGAATGATCGATACCAGCCATTAGCTACCCCTCTTATTCCTAATGCTTCTAATTTATTTAAAGGAATCTTGTGGCCGACTGTATCAAAGGCCTTAGAAAGATCGAAAAATATGCCTTTGACACACTCATCTTTGTCAAGAGCATCAAGTACAGCCTTTGTGAATTCTACTATGGCTGACTCCGTATTTTTGCCACTTCGGAAACCAAACTGTGATTCGCTTTAAAGGTTGTATATATTCAAGTAATTCATAAATCTGTCTTTCATAATTGCTTCTATTATTTTTGTGAATGGTGACAGGAGGGAAATAAGTCGGTGATTTTCTATGGCTTCTGCATTACCTTTCTTAAGCAAAGATGTAACTCTTGTCTGTTGTAACTGCTCTGGAAATTTCCCTGATGTGAAGGATTCATTTATTATATTTAGTAAAGGACCTTGCATAATCTCTATGCATTGTTTCAGTACTCACATTGGTACTTCATCTAACCCTACTGACTTTTTATTTTTTATTTTTTGAACAGTTTGATTGGCTTCATTCTCTGTGGTTGGAAGTAACATCATTTTATTTTAGTGCAACATTATTTACAGGTGTTACATTTGTTTGGGGGAATTTTTGCTGTAACTTCTCTGCAATACTTGAAAAATGTACATTTACATAGTGTATTAAGTGTTGTGGATCATTTATTACCTGATCCCCCTCCTTCAACACTATGTTATTCTGCGATTCTTTGCCTCTCCCCGTTTCCTTTTCTATAACATCCCAGACTGCTTTGCTTTTATTCTATGCATTATATATTATTTAAGTCATTAAATGACTTTTTTGCAGCAATCAGCACCTTCCTATAGATCTCTTTGTATCTATGGTAGAAATTTAAAAATTCTGGATCATTGGGACGCTTTTTTATGGAACTGAGGTATTTAAGTGTTTGGGAGGACTTCTTAATACCTACTGTTATCCATCTGTTTTTGTAAGATGTTGATACAGACAGATATACTTTTGGAAATGCCTTTTCAAAGTTCAATTTAAATAATGTGGAGAATTTAGAGAATTTCATATTCACATTTGTTTCCTTATACACTTCATCCCATTTTTGTTTTGCAAGTTCGTTTGAAAATTCTTTTATTTTGATTCCTGATAGATGTTGTTTGTATGCTCATAGTTTAGGGAATGAGTCAATGCCTGATTTTACTGTTGTTGTTTGACAGAGATGGTCTGATAGTTGAAGATCTTTTAAAGTCACATTTTTCCCTGTCTGTATCTGTGGCCATATGGTCAATTACTGATGCAGTCATTATAGTAACCCTTGTTGCACTATTGACCAATAGGAACATGCCAAAACTTTGAAGGATATTTATGAGGGTGCTGCTGGATTCATTTATGATATTAGTGCTGATGTTAATGTCCCCACACAGAATTATGTTGACCTCTGTTCTCAATACTTTCTCTAGAATGTCTGCTAATTTATTGAAAAAAGTGTGCACACTTCCATTGGGAGATCTATACACATATAAAACGATTAATTTCTTGGTGATATCAAGCCCTGTTAATTCAATAGCTGATTTGTCTTCACTTGCTGTACTGAGGTCATGTCTTGATTTGAGCTGTGTTCCTTTCCTGATATAAATGCATAATCCTCCACCCCTTGAAGCAGTTCTGCAGTAAGAGTTTGCACTTTCATAAGATGATAACACTACATGTTGGATTTCTGTCTCTTTACACCAGTGCTCAGTATACAGTAGTATAGTGACAGAAATTCTTTCCTTACTAGTGTTAGTAAATCTAATGGTGTGGGTCATTTGGTTAGAATTTTCTGCAGCCCATCCAGGAACTGATCTGATAGGAGCAGTATTGGTGTTAAATGCCTGTGACAGCATCTAACATTGCTCCCTATAATTCTATGGTCTCAATACGCAGTTCACTGATGCTGGTGGAGAGGTTGAAAAATAATTTTGCAATCATTAACCGAGTATCCATGTTATCCTGATGGTCCCCGAGTATGCACAATTCGTGATTAGTCCACTGTCTCCTGGTTGCCTTTTGCGTCTTCCTGTAATGATGTAGCGCCTTATTAATATTTTCTACATCCACTACATCGGGCTGTTTCAAAAACTGTTGTCAACATTCGGTAGCCCACGTTTAGCCTACCTCTTTTTCATTGCTCTTGCAGGACTAACTACGTGGTGTGATCTAGCTGAGCCTCTAGGTGAGTAAAAGTTGACTGCAGCAACTGATACTCCCCCTTGCGTATCGTTGAACCTTGTTAGGTTATTTATCATGAGCTGTAATTTGGCAGATAGGTCTTCCACCACCGAATTTCATTCTCTAGCATCCAAATATTGCAGTCTGTTCTTAGGATCCACTGCTGATTTGAAATTACATCCTTTTGCCGCATAAACAAGACACCACCTGTTAGAGGAAGTACCTTAAGGACTTCTGTCATCCTGCAACAGTATAGCAGACTTATTACGATTAGTCTTCACGTTTCACTTTTACTATTTGCCCCAAATCTGACGCTTGTGCTAGAAGTACTTCTTCTCGTTTTGCGTAGAATCACGTGTCCTAAAGGAAGAGGAAATCCTGCTTTTAGTTAATTACTCTTGCTCGTGGCCATAGTGCAGTGGCGGCTGATCAGAGGAGGCAAGCGAGGCCAGGCCCCATCATTTTTCTGTCATAGAAGGTAGTAGTAGTAGTAGTAGTAGTAGCAATATTTTTTTTTACAGTACACTTTCCTGAACTTTTGACAGTAAGCGCGAAAGATGGTAGCTCGTGATATTTCTTCTCAACTGCCAGCACACGAGACCAAGTCAAAATGTGAAAGTGGAGGCAGATGGAGGCGCGAAGCATATGGCGAGAAGGCCATTCACATGCTGGGCCACCTGCACACGCCAGGTGCCATGGTAACTATGATGTCACTACTAGGAAAAAAGAGGGGGATACAGGCTGTCGTAGCTGTCTTGCCGTGCACTTTCCTGACACGGGAGGGAAGTAGTTGTGGTGCCACGTCTCAAGGTTTCTCTTACGTTAGTTGTCCTGTGTGCAGTGGGTATGGATGAATCCCTACCTCGTACAAGTACTGGTGATGTAACGCTATCGAGTGAGGACATAATTACTTTCTCGCAGATGCTGTCGTTGACATGGGGATGTGAAACCGAAAGACGTTCAACAACACTGCTACACCTTCTTCAGAAAACGTCCAGAACTCATGAATCCTAAAGATTGTGGTATGATCAGCACAAGTGATTATATGCTAACCCCATAAAAGGAAAATTATTTTACAGGTCATGTTTGCTCTTAAGCACAAGAAAAACTTTATCGTTCGCTGAGAGTTTCAACGACCTGAAGAACCTGTCTAGGGGTGAGTGTGGTTATCCTTTTTCTAAAGATCATCTAAGTAGTTTTCTTTCATATAAAGAATCTTCTAAACAAGTGTTTAGTATTTCAGAGCTACTTAATGAACATCACAAACCGATGAAAATCAGACAACAATCAAGGGAAAGTTGACAAGAGATATAACGAAAATTCTGATTTTGTGCAAGCAGGAGCTGGCTTTCAGAGGTCATGATGAGACAGAAGATACCCTGAGTCCTGGAAATTTCAGTGCTGATTTTCAAACTCGTGCTAAACAGAACTGAAAGCACACTGGAAGAAAATGGACTATTGCCAGGGATTTTCGAAAACTACATAGAACGAACTGACTGAATGTGTAAGTCGAGAGATTTATGAGTATATATGTTCATGTTTGGATCGAACTACATTTTATGCTTGTGTAGTTGAAGCAACACAAGTTTCAGACAAGTTACAGTGCTCTATTGTTGTGAGACTAGTGGGCTCCAATGGCGACATTCCAGAGAATTTTCTTTGTTTTCATGATGGCAGCGAAACTAGAACTGCTGCTGCTTTATTCACCGTGCTGAGAGATGTGTTTTGCAATTATGATAATAAGAACAAATTGGTGGCCCAAATCAATGTTGGTGCTTCAGCTCTGGTAGGAGAATTAAATGGTTGAGGTCCATAAAATTGCCCTCAAGGCCTTTTTGCTCACTGTTTTGAACATCGCATCAGTTTAATTTTGCAGCAGAGCTGTTCTTCTGCAAAACCACTAACGAATTTTTCCTCCACACATCATGGTATTCCTGATTTCTACCACTGATCTTCCAAATGCAAACAGTATTGTTGGTATACGCATTCCTTCGAACAATGAAATGAATTGGAATGTAACGCTGGAATCACATCTGTGATTCACGAAAATTATCTGAGGCTAATTGAGGTTTTAAATGAAATAATTGACAATCCAAATTCTAGCGCAACGACTTCAGTAGAAGCCTTTGGTTTCAAAAATAGCCTCCTAGATTTGACTTTGTTTTGTTTTCTCTCTCTACGTTTTTCAATGCATATTTTCAAAGATTGAACTGCTTTTCAACTTTCTTCACAAAAAACCGATGAAGCTTACACAAATAGAGCTGAAATGATTTGTAGCGGTACTACCATTTAGGATAGGGAATGTTAGTTTTGTGCGACATTCTGAGCACAAGTTACAGCCAGGTGCGGGCCAGATAGCAGTCGGTTACGCATACCGGCAGTTACGAAGGCAAATAGAAGCCACAGGGGCGTAGAACTCCCGGAGAGGGCACACATAGCAGTTTTCATGGCGCAAGTCACAGGCGTAAGAGGGCCGCTGGCCAACCTAAGTGTTATGCGTACGTGACGCGAAGCTGCGCATATGGCAAAACAAAGGTGCACAGCCGAGTATAAATAAGTGCCGTTTTCTAACGAGATTCATTCAGTTGTGGCAGATCTTCTGAACGGCGGGGCTTATCACACCATTGGCTACACACAGCAGCAGAATGGGAGCCAGCGTTCCAGTTCACGGTGGGTCGTTGGTTCGACCCCCTGAGGCCGACGCAGGGTCTGTAGCCAGCCAGCCAGCGGCGGGCCACTCCATGGCTCGCCACCACAGGCAGTCATCCTGGCTTCCAACACATGCTGGACGCATCCTGAGGCGAGGGCCGCAGATTCGAGCGCCGGATCAAGGGCGTTTCGCCGCGATCTCAGCCGCTCCGGCAAGAAGAAGCACCAGCTGGCCGCCCGCGGCTCACACCGAGCAGCGCTGAGTTGTCAGGGACGCAGACCACTGAGTCAACTCCTGGTATCCTGCCGACGACACACTCCGCTGGTGTACAAGGCCGACACACAGCGTGCTGCACTGGTAGTAGTGGTAGTCGTCGTCACCGTCATGCAAGGAGCTCCTTCAGAACGAGGTCCGAACCTTTAATAAGGCTCATTTGAAAAAGTCGTGTTCAAAATTATGAGAGGAAAATAATAACCCACCATGTGAATCAGGAGGGTGACAGTAAATGAGTGGGAAGTACTAGCGTTAAAAGGTTTTTGCTTTTCGTATTTAACCAAATATAACATTGATGATGATAATTTATGGCAATGTTTGCCGACAAGATAAAGAATGCAACCTCTTAACACTAGATTGCGTACTCACGGCAGTTCTCCTTGGCCGTTTCTTTTTTTTTTTTTTTTTTTGTACGACTTGGAAAGGGAGAAAAATTAATGAATGATCGACGATGCGTCGGTTCTCGCTTGTGTTCAGGAGACGTACAGATTGATTGCGTGAAAATAGTTTCTCAAATGACCTCTCAACCCGGATTGCTTTCACGCAATCAGACTCTTCAATGAAATTACCTAAGGGACCTATTTGAATAAAAAAAATGCAAAACAGTGAAATTTTGTAAAAAAAAGTTGTCAGATCGGAAACTGAACACATTAATGGTCTCCCAAATACAATCGAGACACCGCGATAAAGAGCGAACCTGTAACAAAGTTCATTTAAACATAAAGATTATTTGTGGTTAATTTAAAGAAAAGAATAAGCATAGATTTTCTGTACAGTGAAACATCAATATATTCTCAAAGAACAAAGGCGTTAAACTATAAACATTAACAAATTTACAATGAATACAAAACTTACTTTTTTATGTTTTTCTCGTACATGGAGCAGTCCAACAATCGCTGCTTTTGTATGTGTGATATTTTGTAAAAATTAAATGTCCTGGCGTGCGCGTAAGTATTTTTTATCGTCACAAGGTTTACAAAAGCGTTTTTTTTTTTTCTTGGTGATAACGTGGTTTTTCACACTAAATGAAATATAACTTGTAGCGGTGCTACACAACACGTCTTAACAAGTCGGCGACCAAACATCAAAGGTAACGAAGTACATGTTAACATATCGGTGACCAGAAGTACAACTAACTATAAAGACTCTAGAATTTTCCTAACAAATGATAAATTGTTCTTTCTTCTGTTTCGCAGCTTCTTGCTATCAAGCGGTGCGGCAATGATTTTAAATATCTGCGCCCAGCGAGTCATAGTATTTAAAAGTACCTTTTAAACGCTGGCCGCGCGTCTTGGTGTAAGCGCACGTTATAAACAGATTTCGTTTCTTTACTCTCGTGTTGTCATGCTTAGTATCACTACAAACTACAGCTCGGTGGCTGTCCTTTTCTCATATGCAAAATGTCTGAAATCCAATAATATCACAAGGTGCAGAGATCAGTCCTCCATGTATTGTGCGTATTACGCTTCACAAAATGGGCATCGTCATCATTAAAGAAATGCTCAAAACAAACCATTAACTTTAACCATGAACACCTTATGAAAAATGGCACGCGACAGCGATCACAAAGATTTGCAGAATCAGGATCGAAGGAAAACTCCTTCAAAGCCACAAACCATGCAAGACGTTCAGCTAGGTATCCACCCTTAAAGAACGCATATAGAATCTTATTGGCGGAACTGGATGATGAGAGCTAATAGAATGTGTTGGTATGAAACCGAATGTGAAACAATGTGTCGTGGAACTTATCGTGAAGCTGGCTCTCCTATTAGGCGTAGCTGCAGATAGTGCGATAATATGTTTTATAGGTACGGAGAAATAAACAGCCAGAGGCTGGATTAGTCCAGTGGCTCCATGTGGTATGAACTGCAGTGTCACACACTTTTCAGGAGGGATAGTTTGCTCTAAACGTGTGCGATTTTTATACACAGACCAGGAATCAAGCGAAACCAAGTTGTTTTGACCAGCTATTGGCAAAGCAGTTGCAGTTCTCTTACGCCCATTTTCCATTTCCTGCTTTCTGGGACGTAAATATTCCTTACTGGCATTGCAAGATCACGTACACGATAAAGAATCCTTGGGGGCAGAGCACCTCCAACTTCTCGCAGCGCAATAAGCAACTTTTCAGCCAATTCACCACCCAGATAAGCATAACTGAATACGAATGCGTTAAAACATTGTTGTTAGATGATCTTGATGCAAATCTCTTAGTGCCAGTACCTCTAATTTCCAACATTTCTGTCATATGCATTTCCTCTTCAAATCTCGACTGTTCGGAGTTAAAAACAAAGTCCTTACTGAACGATGGGATAAGTTTGTTTGTCTCATCTACAAATTTTAGGGCCGATTCCGCCGTTTGTTGTGCACTGCCAAGTTGACGCTTTGTTTGAAATTTCGTTATCTTACGTCTTTAGTTGCTGTCAGGTGTGAAAATTACCGAAATATCAGGCTGTTAAGTCATGGTTGCCAAATACTAACACGAATTCTTTACAGAAGATTAGAGGAACTGGTAGAAGCCGACCTCGGGGAATATCAGTTTGGATCCGGCATAAAAGTAGGAACACACGAGCTAATAGTGACCCTACGACTTACCTTAGAAGATAGGTTAAGGAAAGACAAGCCAACGTTTATAGCATTTGTAGACTTAGAGAAAGATTTTGACAGTGTTGACTGTAATATTCTCTTTGAAATTATGAAGGTAGTAGGCGTAAAATACAGAGAGCGAAAGGCTATTTACAGCTTGTACAGAAAACAGACGGCAGTCATAAGAGTCGAGGGACGCGAAAGGGGAGCATTGGTTTAGAAGGGAATGAGACAGAATCGTAGTCTATCCCAGATGTTATTCAGTCTGTACATTGAACAAGCAGTAAAGGAATCCAAAGAAAAATTTGCAGTAGCAATTAAAGGTCAGAGAAAAGAAATAAAAACCTTGAGATATGATGACATTGTAATTCTGTCAGAGACAGGAAAGGACTTGGAAGAGCATTTGAACGGAATGGACATTGTCTTGAAAGTAGGATTCAAGATGAAAATCAACAAAAGCAAAACAAGGACAATGGAATGTAGTGAATTGAATCAATTGATGCTGAGGGAATTAGATGAGAAAGCGTGGCACCTAATGTAGTAGATGAGTTTTCCTATTTGGGCAGCAAAATAGCTGATGGTGGCCGAAGTAGAGAGGATATAAAATGCAGTCTGGCAGTGGCAAGAAAAACATTTCTGAAGAAGGGAAATTTATTAACACAGAATATAGATTTAAGTGTTAGGAAGTCTTTTCTGAAAGTATTCGTCCGGTATGTAGCCACGCATCAAAGTGAATCATGGATTATGAAACCAAAGAAAATTTGGAGTAGCAATTAAAGGTCAGGGAAAAGAAATAAAAACCTTGAGATTTGACAGTTTAACAGTTTAGACAAGAAGAGAATAGAAGCTTTTGCAATATGTTGCTCCAGAAGGATGTTGAAGATTAGATGTGTAGATCACGTAACTAATGAGGTGACCAAAAGAAGGGGTCAGTTGATAAGATACATTCTGAGACGTAAAGGGATCACCAGTTTAGTACTGGAGGGAAGTATGAGGATAAAAATCTTAGCGGTAGACCAAGAGATGAATACTCTAAGCAGATTCAGAAGGGTGCACTTTGCAGTAGCTATTCCGAGATAAGAGGCTCGCAGAGGATAAAGTTTCATGGACACCAAGTGTTCCAGTCGAGACTGTATAGCAATTAGGTTCCTTTCAGATAATGCTGATGCAATAGCTTCATACTTAACAAACTGAAGCAACCGTGTGCAAAGACTGGAAAGTTGCACAGGTTGCACCAATATTCAAGAAAGTCAATAGGAGTAATCCACTGAATTAAAGGCCCATATCTTTAACGTCGATATGCAGCAGGATTTTGGAACATATATTGTGTTCAAATATTATGAATTCGCCAAAGACAACGGTCTATTGACACACAGTCACCATGGATTTAGAAAACATCTAGCTTCTTACTCACACGAGGTGCTGAGTGCTATTGACAAGGGATATCAAATTCATTCCATATTTGTGGTCTTCCAGAAGGCTTTTGACACTGCACCTCAAAAGGAGCTTCTAATAAAATTGCGTGCCTATGGAAATCGTCTCAGTTATGCGACTGGATTCGTGATTTCCTGTCAGAGAGGTCACAGTTCGTGGTAATCGCCGGAAAGTCATCGAATAAAACAGTAGTGATTTCTGGTGTTCCCCAAGGTAGCGTTATGGGCCCTCTGCTGTTTCTTGGCTATATAAACGCTATAGGAATCTGAGCAGCCATCTTAGGTTGTCTGCAGATGTTGCTGTTGTTTATGGTTAGTACAGTCATCAGAAGATCAAAAAAATTGCAAAACGATTTAGAAAAGGTATCGGTATGGG